>NW_021703783.1:1548884-1552715 GCF_005190385.1 Monodon monoceros
CAGTCTTTCAATGTATGCGGGGGCACACGCACACACAGGGACACAAGAACAGTCTTTCAATGTAGCACAACTAGCCAAGAGTATGAAGCTGGCTTACAAAGTGTTACCAAGGGTAAAAGAAGAAATAACCTTAAATTTCCTGCCACAATAGCCTGTATTTCTACAGTGCTCTGGTGAAATTCTTATAAAAGACCTGAAAGGACAAGACAACCCTCTCGAGTTCCAACCAGCACCACTATTACCCACACAATAAGCTTATCTCTTACGATGGTAAAGATGCAGTTCCAAATAGAGGCTTTCAATATGTTTCTAACTACAACCCACAGTAAGAAATGTATATATTACTCATATCTATAAACACATACATATCTAAATAAAGCTAAACCATTTCATCAAATAACATAGTTTAAAGGTATATTACTACATATATGCACCTTAATATATCTTTATTTGCGGTCTAATTAACACTGCTTGTAGTACCAAAATAAATTTCACAAACTACTAACGGGCATAACCTACAGTCTGGGAAACACTGTACTAGAAACACAACACTGAACGTGCTACACAATTGCAAGGTTCCAAAGCACATGGCAAAATGTCTATTAACAATGACACTGGGACCTGCTCACAGATATTTACAGCTTTGCACTCTGGGTATAGCTGCCTGAATCATTTAAAAGCTGCTCTTTTCTCTGCGAGGTAAAAGGAAAGATTAGATTATTTTCCCAGAATTCTACTGGCTCCCAAGGTATGCACTGGAGATAAACTCTATCTGAGAAGTAGTTCCAGCATGCAATTAGGATTTCTCCAAAAATATAAACGATAATGTCATTACTAAATCATGGCTGAATTATAAAGGATATATGGTAACTACAAAAACCCATTTCCTTTCTTAAATAAGATAGAGCAGCTTAAGTACGGTTTTACGTGTCAACAGAAAGGGCATAACTAATTCCTAGCTACCTTAAGAATAAGAGACTTCAAAATCTTACAAATGTGCTCAGGGTTCCTTTTCAAAACGCCATCTTCTCTCCAGCAGAGTCCCCGTACTCTTTCTTTTTAATATCCTTCCTCCAGCTACATTCCCATAAATTTGTTTTACTTACCATCCTTCCACTTTAACTTACTTTTTTATGATAGGGAGAAAGGGCAGATGCCTCTACAAGAGGCTCCAAATCTCCTTGGTGGATGTCATTGTCACCTCCCCTTGTACCATCAAGTTGGTGCCCTTTTCTGAGCCTTATATCTGGCTCTGGAGTCCTGCTGTACTCCAGTCGGTTTTCTGCTGTCTCATTCATGGGATACCCACGCCTTTCTTACAAAGAGGTCTTTCTGTTCCTTCTTCTTGGGAGGATGGACTTTTAGGATAGTGAGTTGACCCTAAGGAGAGAAAGTTTTGGATTAACATATTTGAATGAGTGATGGGGGAAGACATATGTTGTATTATTTTACACTAAAACTAGAGTTTTCTGCAATCATTAAGAATAAAATAATAATGTATTTAAAAAAACCCTACACTTGTTGATAAAGAGGACTGCCAAAATCTACTTTTAAATGAAAAAAGCAGGATATCAAAGACGACATGTATAATGTTCCCGCTTATACATTGTTAAGTGTATACAATCGTGAATACGTATACATGTGTACACAGGTACCTATTTATTTGAAATTGTGCTCTTGGTCCAGAGGCACACAGGGAAGAACCTAGGGTCTGGAGTGAGAAGGCTTACTCTTCATTTTGTTCTGCCTGCATTGTTTTTACCACATGCCATCTAATACTTTTTCAATTAAAAACATACCTAACTGTAGAAAGAATATGTGTGGATTTTATGTACTACAACTACGTTTTACATACCCAATCTCATTTAAATCATCACAATGACCCTTCAGGTATTTTGAGTTCTACTTCACAGGTGAGGAAACCAAAATTCACCACACTTTCATGAAATAAGATGACGTCTCTGACTGACATGGCACATATTATTGGTTATGTTTTGCATTTAAGTTGCTTAATGTCTGAAATTTCAGTATTTTTGAGCTGCTTTGAACTCCAAGTAGATTACTCTGGAAGGCAACAGCACACTCCTATTATATCCCTGAGTTCCCAGAAAGTACTGCGCACACAAATGCTTAATGAACATGACAGATGATATTTAAATGTTCTTAAGTGGTAAAAACACATTCAGAGATCATCAATATTTCTCTAAACTGCATCACATAAGTTTCCTAGGAGTTCAATAATTTCAAGTCCTTGGCCCTCTACCTCATAACTCACAGGA
This sequence comes from Monodon monoceros, assembly GCF_005190385.1. Classification (NCBI taxonomy): domain Eukaryota; kingdom Metazoa; phylum Chordata; class Mammalia; order Artiodactyla; family Monodontidae; genus Monodon; species Monodon monoceros. Next base: position 1,551,164 of record NW_021703783.1, read on the forward strand.
CAAAAGCTTATTTTAGAGATTTAAGTTACATATCCAAATAAGGTGATTATCACAGCCAATCCAACTAGAAAGACAAAAACAGGAAGAAGCCAAGGTACATGTTATGCTCATAAATCCCATGGGATTCAAAATTTTTACTGCGGCAGGGGAGGAGTGGGGCAATGTGGGAGGGTCTGGATAGTATGAAGAGAGGGTAAAACACGCACTTAGTGTTCATATGTGGATACACAAGACTAAGAATTAGCCAACTGTTAGTTTCATAAATCATCTGAGTTTGTTGTAGGAGTTCTCTCAAGTTTTTAGAACAAGAACAAACACAGTCTTTAAGGATCACCAAATCTGGGCCTGTGCCTATCACATAAGGGCCTGCGCCAGCATATTCTAATAATGAGATTATAAACTATGCTATTAATACCCAATGCTGAAAGAGGAAACACTGCTAGTGATTTATATTTATTTACAAAGTTGTTTCACACCCACCATTTCACTTTGTTTCAGGGAAGAGGGAGCTAACATTTACTGTGGATTGACAAAGTTAAATTCTGTACCAGAGAATTTACAGATGGTATCTCACATAATTCTTACATATGGCCCTCTGAGGTATGTTATCCCCATTTTACAGATGTGGAAACTGAGGCTCAGAGATTAGGCAACTTACCCAAAGCCATTAATCTCTAAGAGTAGCTGGAACAATGAACTGTCCTGCTGTACTTGGATAAATGATTTTCTTGCTAAGAAGAATAAAAAATAGGGAAAGTATTCAGAACTAGGCTTTAACTTGCTCTGATTCTTAACAGTAAAAGGAAGTGAGACGGGAGATGGAAAGTAAGACTTCAGAGTACCATTATCTGTTAACCAGAAGAGTTAATCTCTATTCTACTTCCTCAGAAATTTTTCGTTGGTCAGGATTTTAAGAATACTACGCTATATTACACAGAACTAAGATAAATAAAAGAGAAAAGAGGGCTTCCCTGGTGGCGCAGTGGCTGAGAGTCTGCCTGCCAATGCAGGGGACACGGGTTTGTGCCCCGGTCCGGGAAGATCTCACATGCCGCGGAGCAGCTGGGCCCGTGAGCCATGGCCGCTGACCCTGCGCGTCCAGAGCCTGTGCTCCGCAACGGGAGAGGCCACAGCAGTGAGAGGCCCACGTACTGCCAAAAAAAAAAGAGAGAAAAGAAAGGAATCCAATACAAACAGCTGGCAGGAAGGAACAAGTAACTGAGAGGTGCTCTGAATTTATCAATAGACATAGAAGTCCAACACAAATCCAACCGGGTGCATTTTCAGCAAGCAGGGCAGATCTAAGGTCTTTTAAAATCTCTGAGTGGCCAGTGGGGATGAGGAAATAAAGAAAATACTAATGTGAGTTTTTCAATTCCTACACCTCCTCTACAGGTTGCAAGGCCTCTTGCCCCCAATATCTAGATTAAATATACTTTTATTGAATGAATTATTACACCTGCAGTGTTTATTGGAAAAGAGACTCATTTTCTGTATAAAATTGCTTAACAGGCACCCTATTACTTTTTTTTTTTTTTTTTTTTTTTTTTTT
>NW_021703783.1:1553115-1646305 GCF_005190385.1 Monodon monoceros
TGTTGTGGCCTCTCCCGCTGCGGAGCACAGGCTCCGGACGCGCAGGCTCAGTGGCCATGGCTCACGGGCCCAGCCGCTCCACGGCATGTGGGATCTTCCCGGACCGGGGCACAAACCCGTGTCCCCTGCATCGGCAGGCGGACTCTCAACCACTGCGCCACCAGGGAAGCCCTCCTATTACTTTTTAAGAATGTTTTCACAAACTAATTTAAGTATTGGCACAAATAACATTTTAAAATTTGCTAAGGCTTCTTCCCGGTAGACAGAGTCTGTTCTACAGATGATCAAATACGAAACTATGAAACAGAAGAAGTAAAATGGAAACCTGACCTCACACGTTCTAGGAGCAGACACACAGGCGTCACTAACCCTGCCTAAAAGCAATGGGGATTTGCCAAGCAGAGTAGAGGAAAGGTATTCTGTACAGAGAAAACAGCATATGCAAGGCAAGGACTCCAGGGTCTGTTCAGAAATCAGAGAACAGGGACAAGAAAGAACTCAGATGACACAGGCTTTTTGCTCAAGCAGCTGAGCGTGTAGAGGATGCCATTCACTGATGATCCAGGGGAGAAGCAAATTCACAGCAGAAGAAGAATGAATTTGTTTTCAGAAACGGTGTCTGAAGTGAAAGAAATGTTCACTTGGCACCAGGAAACATAAATCTGGAATTCAGAAGAGAGAATGAGCTTGAAAACAGAACTAGGGATTACTAGGAGTAAAAGTGATAATACTAGGGACTTCCCTGGTGGTGCAGTGGTTAAGAATCCGCCTGCCAGTGCAGGGGACACAGGTTCAAGCCCTGGTCCAGGAAGATCCCATATGCGGCGGAGCAACTAAGCCCGTGCACCACAGCTACTGAGCCTGCACGCCACAGCTACTGAGCCTGCACTTTAGAGCCCGCAAGCCACAACTGCTGAAGCCCACGCACCTAGACCCTGTGCTCCACAACAAGAGAAGCCACCGCAGTGAGAAGCCCGCGCACCGCAACAAAGAGTAGCCCCCGCTCGCTGGAACTAGAGAAAGCCCACGCGCAGCAATGAAGACCCAACGCAGCCAAAAATAAATAAATTTATTTTTAAAAAAGGAAAGTGATATTAGCATAATAATAGTTAACAACACAGGACAAAATCCTTTGGAAAAAAAAAAGTTATACAAAGGACTGAGGAGGGATAAGGATCAAAGTAAAAAAAACCCAGGAGAATACCAAATATTAGATGTTAAAGTCAGGACTGGACCCTCATCTGTTGACTCCCAGTCAAATGTACTCACACCAAGTTTCCTTCCCAGTGGGAAAGCAATGGAAAATTTAAAACTCACGCTTCTTAGACTTCACTTTCCCTTCAAATAATACTGCATAAGGTAAATTATTATGTTGCTTAAAAGCACCAAGGTTGCTTAAATGGTAACTCAAAAGCAATTTTCTCTACCTGAACAAACTGCTAACTGAATGGTTTGATACTTCTGGTCTAGAAATTTAGCTCTATCCCAGGAAAGCTATTTTCTAAAATCCAGTACTTGTCTGCATGTTCCATGAGGCAAGAGTTTGTTTGCTCAATGCTGAGAACCAAACTGCAACAGATACACAGTAGACATTCAGTAAAGGTTTCTTGTATGAATGAATAAATGTCTTATTCTCCAGGGGAAAAACAGAAGAAAAGGAATTAGTATTATTTATGTCATATTTAATCAGTTATATTGGACTTCCCGCCAAAGGTAGACTATATTATAGTATAATGTATTACTTCACCTATTTCATAATTTTAATTGTTATGCTGCCCCCAATTTTAAAAGAGCAGGCAAGCTGTGGAAAATAGTATGGCAGTTCCTCAAATAAATTAAAAATACATTTACTATATGACCCAGCCAATTCCACTTCTGGGTATGTACTCACAAGAACTGAAAGCAGGGTCTTGAAGAGACATTTATACACTCATGTTCATAACAGCGTTATTCACAATCAGTAAAACGTGGAGCGGCCCAAGTGTCCATCAATGGATAAACAAACAAAATGTGGTCTATACATACAAGAAAATATTCAGCCTCAAAAAAAGAAGAAAATTCCGACACAAGCTACAACCTGAGTGAACCTGAGGATGTTATGATTCCACTTACCATAGGTTATTTAAAGTAGTCAAATTCATAGAAAGTACAATGGTGGTTGCCAGGGGCTGGGGCAAAGAGGGAATGGAGAGTTACTGTTTAATGGGTATAGCTTCTGTTTTGCAAGATGAAAAAAAAGAGTTCTGTAGATGAATGGTGGTGATGGCTGCAACAACATGGATCTACAACATGACTACACACTTAAAAATGGTGACGATAGTAAATTTTATGTTATGTGTATTTTGCACATTTTTTTAATGGGGGGTGGAAATATACTATAGTACTATATGGCCTCTTTGTCTAGTAAACTTTTTATTCATGTAAAAAATACATTCAGAAAAGGACACAAAGTTGACAAAGTATAAATGCTGTGTAACCAGCAACAAACAACATTCTAGCACCCAGAGGACCTCTCTCCCCTATCACTGTAAAGCTTTTTAAGGTGTTAAGTTTAAGAGGTCCAACCCCTTTCCTTGCCAGTTAATGTGATACAATCTTCCAGCAAGGTTCTCTAAAGACTTGCCAACTGCCATGGACCTTAAGTCTTCAAATTCTAAGGGCCAGTGGTATAACGTCCCTTTGTATTAACTGGGACACAGCAAGTAGGGTGCAGCAAGTACTCAGTCTAGTGGCATTGTTTTCTAGTTCTATAATTAGATTATTCAGGGGTAGAGGACAGGCTGCAAAATATGTCCCATGATTTTGTTGGCTTCCTCCAAGTTGAAAGTAGCCAATTTCAAAGTGACTTGAAAGTTGTATACTGAAATTATTCCAGTGTGGTCTGTCATTCCACCCTGAAGTATGCGTTTGAAGTTAGCGCATGGTTAATGAGATTTCTGGTATCAAGTTCATGCTCTTCCTTGATTGGAAACCTGAGTGGCACAGAATGTTCTACGTGGAAGTATCAGTATGTTATGCCCCTCATGACCTCTTCTTTCAGACTTCAATGTGAAACAAAATATGTAATGCAAATCTGAACTACTAATAATGAAACCAGATTATTTTTTTAGGATGGAATAGTTTATTTCAACAGTGGGACCAGCAGGGATATTAAAGGCAGCAGATTTTCTTTTGAATACTAGCCATTTTTTCTCTTTACAAATCATTATTAAAAATAAGTACTAGATGTGTTACCCTGACAGGTTTATAAATCTTTAGAGAACCTTGTTGGCAGATTTCTATCACATTAACTGGCAAGGAAAGGGGTTGGACCTCTTAAACTTAACACTTTAAAAAGCTTTACCTTCTGCTCTGGGTGGGAGGTTGGAATAAAAGTTACCACCTAACTCTTTAAAAAAAAAAAAAAAAAAAAGCTTTACTGTGGGAATTCCCTGGCAGCCCAGTCGTTAGGACTCAGTGCTTTCACTGCCAGGACCCAGGTTCAAGCCCTGATCAGGGAACTAAGATCCCACGAGCCGCTCAGCACAGCCAAAAACAAAAAAGAACATAAAAAGCTTTACAGTGGGGATTCCCTGGTGGCTCAGTGGTTGAGAGTCCACCTGCCGATGCGGGGGACGCGGGTTCGTGCCCCAGTCTGAGAGGATCCCACATGCCGCGGAGCGGCTGGGCCCGTGAGCTATGGCCGCTGAGCCTGCGCGTCCGGAGCCTGTGGTCCGCAACGGGAGACGCCACAGCGGTGAGAGGCCCGCATACCACAAAAAAAAAAAAAAAAAGCTTTACAGTGATGGGAGAGAGGGGTCACACAGCCCAAATCTACCTGTTTCCCTCCACTCTTACTTTCTGGTTCAAGCCACCAGCATCTCTCACCTGTCCTAATACAACAGCCAGTAAAGTCTCCTGGGTTCCACTTCTGTTACCCACCCCACCCCCCTTATCCTCAGAATCCAGTCCTCACACAGCGGTCACAGCAGATCTTTCTCAAAACACACTCCCTTACTTTTTGAGCCCTCCAATGGCTTTCCTTTACACCTAAGGGACCTCTTACCCTGGCTTACAAAACCTTAAATGATTAGCCCCTAACTCTGGCCTCATTCTGTACCACTCTCCCCCTTGCCCACTACATTCCAGCCACAGTGACTTCCCATCTACTCCCCAAACACCCAGAAGGCTCAAATGGCTCTATGTCACCTGGTTCCCAAGGCCTGGAATGCTCATCGCCCAGACCTTCCCATGGCTGGGCTCCTTCTTCACATGCGGATCTCAGCTTAAGGGTCACTTACTCAAAGAATCCTTCTCTGACCACATAATCTCAGTCACTCCTTATCACATCACCTTTTAATCTCTTCCACAGCACTTGTCTCTGGTATTTTTATTTCTTTGTTTACTTACTACTGGTCTTTTCTCACTAGACTGAAAACTCCTGAAAGAAGAGACATTATATTGGGTTGGCCAAAAAGTGCCTTTGGTTTTTAAGTAAAAATAAAAAACACATTTTTCATCTTCACCAAGAACTTTATTGAACAACATATTCACCTTTTTGTTCCACTACCTTCTGCCATTTTTCAGGCAACTTCATAATTCCATCTTCCCAAAACTTTTTACCTTTTTTTTAAAATTTATTTATTTATTTTGGCTGTGTTGGGTCTTCATTTCTGTGCGAGGGCTTTCTCTAGTTGCGGCGAGCGGGGGCCACTCTTCATCGCGGTACGCGGGCCTCTCACTGTCGCGGCCTCTCTTGTTGCGGAGCACAAGTTCCAGACGCGCAGGCTCAGTAGCTGTGGGTCTCGGGCCCAGTTGCTCCGCGACATGTGGCATCTTCCCAGACCAGGGCTTGAACTCGTGTCCCCTGCATTGGCAGGCAGATTCTCAACCACTGCGCCACCAGGGAAGCCCAACTTTTTATCTTTTTGAGCAAGGAACTGGTCCAGGTGCCTTTTACAGTCTTCCAGGGAATTGAATTTTATTCCATTAAGAGAATTTTGTAAAGACCGAAATAAATGGAAACCTGAAGGTGCAATGTCTGGTGAATACGGCAGATGAATCAGAACTTCCCAGCCAAGCTGTAACAGTTTTTGTCTGGTCATCAAAGAAACACACAGTCTTGCGTTATCCTGATGGATATTCTGTTGACTAATTCCAGATGCTCTTCATCGAGTGCTGCTTTCAGTTGGTCTAACTGGGAGCAGTACTTGTTGGAATTAATCGTTTTGTTTTCTGGAAGGAGCTCATGGTAGAGGACTACCTTACAATCCTACCATGTACAAAACATCACCTTCTTTGGATGAAGACCAGCCTTTGGTGTGGTTGGTGGTGGTTCTTTTCGCTTGCCCCACGATCTCTTCTGTTCCACATTATTGGACAGTATCCACTTTGCATCTCCCATCACAATTTATTTTAAAAATAGAACATTTTCGTTACGTTTTAGTAGAGAATCGCATGTGGAAATACGGTCAAGAAGGTTTTTTGCACTTAACTTACGTGGAAACCAAACATCAAAGCGATCAACATAACCAAGCTGGTGCAAATGATTTTCAGCGCTTGATTTGGATATTTTGAGTATGTCGGCTATCTCTCGCGTGGTATAATGTTGATTGTTTTCAATTAATGTCTCGATATGATCACTTTTAACTTCAACTGGTCTACCCAACCGTGGAGCATCGTCCAGTGAGAAATCTCCAGCACAAAACTTCGCAAACCACTTGGGACACATTCAATCAGTCAGAGGACCCTCTCCATACACTGCACAAATCTTTTTTTGCATTTCAGTTGTGTTTTTACCTTTCTTGAAATAATAAAGCATAATATGCCAAAAATGTTGCTTTTTTCTTCCATCTTCAATATTAAAATGGCTACACAAAAATTCACCAATTTGAGTAAGTTTTTTCTTTTTTTAAATGCACACTGATATGTCAGCTGTCACAATACAATCTAACAAAATTGTTTCGAATGAAGTTGAAGACAGCTAAGTGCTATTAGAGCCACCTTACGGAAAAAAAGAATGAACCTTTTGGCCAACCCAATATATCTTCTTTACACCTATATCCCCAGTACCTAAAATAGCTTCTGGCACACAGCAGGTGTATTCACTAAACACCTGCTGAATGGATAAGTGGGGAATTACTACCCACACTTCAAGAATAAGTTCATAGGCAGAAACTAATTTCCCTGACGTCCCCAGGCTCCTGACACTAACTCCTTTATTCTTCTCATTTACTAATGTTTCCATTATAGTACTTGTCAGAATTTATTGCATTTTTTTGTTTACATGCCTGTCTTCCCCTCCTGCAATGCAAAACTTCTCAAGGTCAGGGAGCCTTTTTTGGAATCCATTTTTGTATCCACAACACCAAGCTTGGTCTGGAATGCAAAGGAGCTTAAGAATCTTTGCTGTATGATGATGAGGAGGAGGGGGAATGACAGGAACAGCTAACATGCAGTGAGCGTTAACTACATGCAAAGAACATTTCCCATGGATTATCTCTTTAAATCCTTGCAACAATCCTGGAGGATAGGTACAATTATTTCCTCCATTTTGGAAATGACAAAACGCCCAGAGAGGTTATAAATAACATGCCTGAGATAACTACAGTAATAAGTGGCAATGTAATCTATCTAATCAATCTAACACCCAACTTAATGCTCTTATCCCCAACCTTCTATGTTAGCATGAACCATAAGCTGTTCTCAAATAAATGCATGATAGCACTTAAGTGACAAAACCAGGAGTTAACACTGACAGTACACTGTACTTTACAGCGATGTTGAAAATATTAAGAAACAATCAAGAAATGGGGAGGAGGGCTTCCCTGGTGGCGCAGTGGTTGAGAATCTGCCTGCCAATGCAGGGGACATGGGTTCGAGCCCCGGTCTGGGAAGATCCCACATGCTGCGGAGCAACTAAGCCTGTGCGCCACTACTACTGAGCCTGCGCTCTAGAGCCCACAAGCCACAACTACTGAGCCCGCGTGCCACTACTGACGCCCGCGCGCCTAGAGCCCACGCTCTGCAACAAGAGAAGCCACCGCAATGAGAAGCCCGCGTACTGCAGCGAAGAGCAGCCCCCACTCGCCGCAGCTAGAGAAAGCCCGTACGCAGCAACGAAGACCCAATGCAGCCAAAAATAAATAAATTAAATAAATAAATTTACTTAAAAAAAAAAAAAAAAAAGAAATGGGGAGGATCATGGAGCCTTGCCACATACCAGAAGCAATAAAATGATTGGTTAAAATTGGAATTCTTCCCAAACACTCAGAACATTTCTGAGTAGAAAAATGTCAATAAGAAAACCTGATGACTGGGAAAAGAATAACTGATAAAATGGGAAAAGTTCCCAACATATGTTACTAACTGATACAGCTCTTCCAAAAATGATACAGTTGATAACTGAGAAGGAGCAACACATAGATTTTTAAGACAGGCACTACCAGCTTTCATGTTCATAAAATCTTAACTGATGCAAGCACAAAGAAACGTTTCAAATCAAATGCAGCTTATTTTTTAAAGATTATTTTGAAGCTCTAAAGACAGGCAACACTCTGTATCATTTACACTACTTTCTTTCCTAGCATGAAGTAGGGCAACTTTTAAGTACAATCACAAGGAACCTCTTCTAACTGCCCAACCCCACTGACCAACTTTCCTGAGAAGAAATCAGGCAAATCCTATGCCGTGAAGTAGCAAAGCCAGTGAAGGCCTACCTCTCTCAGTCTTGAGACCTACTTCAGAAGCACAGTATTACTACCTATCACTATAAAAGTTTAGAGGCTAATTCAGAGGTTACCAAGTGCCAGATAAGGTAAGCTTTTATACATACTCTCATTTAACTTTAAAACCCTGCCTGTTACAGATAGTATAATCTTTGTTTACAAACGAGAGGACTGAGGGTAAGACTATTCAAGGTTATAGAAGCTACAAAATAGAGAAGCAAGAACTATCCAGATTAGGCCCTCTCCATTATACAACACTGCCTCCCACAAAGGTAAGTGGTTCCATTTTTCCTGGTCATGGTCATGATGTTATCTCTTAGAAGGGAGGTGAATTGCTGCTTAACACTTACCAGAGCCAACTTTGAACCAGGCTAAGTAGTTGGACTTTCACCCATCATCTCATTTAATCCTCCAGCAATCCTTACGATATGGGGTCCCATTTTACAGATGAAGAAACTGACACTAAAGGAGATCAAATAAGTCATCAATAACACAAACTTAACTGGAGACTATGAATTCAAATCTGTATCTAATTCCAAAGCCCATACTTTACCATCTTACAGGGCTTCATTAAAGGCACAAATAGTCCATTAAAGCCACTGGTCATGGTCACGGATAAAAAACACCTTTATAAAAAGGATTCGAGGACCTGGTGGCACAGTGGTTAAGAATCCGCCTGCCAATACAGGGTACACAGGTTCGAGCCTTGGTCCGGGAAGATCCCATATGCCGTGGAGCAACTAAGCCCATGTGCCACAACTACTGGGCCTAGGCTCTAGAGCCTGCAAGCCACAACTACTGAGCCCTCGCACCACAATTACTGAAGCCCGCGCACCTAGAGCCCCTGCTCCACAACAACAGAAGCCACCTCAAGGAGAAGCCCGGCACCACAACGAAGAGTAGCTCCCGCTCGCCGCAACTAGAGAAAGCCCGTGCGCAACAACAAAGACCCAATGTAGCCAAAAATTAATTAATTAAAGAAAAAAGGATTTGATACAACTCTTATAGCCATGTTACAATGGTTGTTTCCATTTCCCAAGATCTATAAGCAACCCTGAGTTTCTAAAACAAAGAACAGTACACAAAAATGCAAACATACATGATAGGAACAACAGTCCTGAACGTTATAGTCAGAGAAATCCTGACAAGCCCATGATATATAAATTGTCATATCTACACTAAACCAAACTATGTAAATTATGCAAAGACTTCCTTTCATAAACCATCTGCACTATAATACCATATAACCACACTCTTGTTCCAACTCTTTCACAAATAAAATCTGTCCAGGTGAAATATATGATCTGTACAGTCAATGTTCCAGGCAAAATCAAAAACCCTACTTCGGTAAAGACCTGTCTCCATAAGTAAATAACAATCATTCAGGGCCCTATCTCATCCTGCATAACACCCTCCACAGCATAAGTTTCTTTTCTGTTTTTTGTTTCTACAATGCTGCAGATAGAGAAACCAAGAAGTGATTAGTTATCTTTCTCAATATCACAATCAGAAATCTACAAATAAAACTTGTGTCTACAACCTTTCCCAATGTCACTAAATTCCACTAAACCACAAGGTCTTCTTTCAACTACAAACGTAAAAGAAACGGAAAAAAAAACAAACCTAGAATATATAACTATCTACAGACCTCAAAGCAGCTCTTCTCAGACCAAAAACCCTTTTTAAGTGGGAACAAAAATAGTTTTCATTCTTTTTTTTTTTTGCGGTACGCGGGCCTCTCACTCTTGTGGCCTCTCCCATTGCAGAGCACAGGCTCCGGACGCGCAGGCTCAGCGGCCATGGCTCACGGGCCCAGCCGCTCCGCGGCACGTGGGATCCTCCCAGACCGGGGCACGAACCCGTGTCCCCTGCATCGGCAGGCGGACTCTCAACCACTGCGCCACCAGGGAAGCCCCTTCATTCTTAAATTAAGTGATTTGTAGCGATTTCTATCAGACATTTCAGAAAGATTCAAATTTACATGTATAATTCTAAAATCAAAACTGAAAGTCTCGGACTTCCCTGGTGGCACAGTGGTTAAGAATCTGCCTGCCGATGCAGGTGACACGAGTTCGAGCCCTGGTCCGGGAAGACCCCCACATGCCGCGGAGCAACTAAGCCCGTGCGCAACAACTACTGAAGCCCATGCACCTAGAGCCTGTGCTCCGCAACAAGAGAAGCCACTGCAATGAGAAGCCCATGTGCAGCAACGAAGACCCAATGCAGCCAAAAATAAATAAATAAATAAAATCTTCTTTAAAAAAAAAATTTTTTTAAAGACCCAACGCAGCCAAATAGACAAATTTATTTTTAAAGAAAGTTTACCCTCAAACTGTCTGAAACCTAGCTTCTACTTAAAAAGTGGTTGAGGGCTTTCCTGGTGGCACAGTGGTTAAGAATCCACCTCCTTCAAAAAAAAAAAAAAAAAAAATCCCCCTGCCAAAGCAGGGGACACAGGTTCGAGCCCTGGTCCGGGAAGATCCCACATGCCACAGAGCAACTAAGCCCGTGTGTCACAACTACTGAGCCTGCACGCCACAACTACTGAAGCCCACGCACCTAGACCCTGTGCTCCACAAGAGAAGCCACCGCAATGAGAAGCCCGCGTCCCGCAAGGAAGAACAGCCCCTGCTTGCCGCAACTAGAGAAAGCCACGCACAGCAACAGAGAACCAAAGCAGCCAAAAGTAAATAAATTTATTTTTAAAATAAATAAATAAAATAAAATAAAAAGTGGTTGAGAGAAATGACATTTGGATGAGATCTACAAAATGTGCTGTATTTATCTACTCCTCTAGGTTCTGTTTCTGGATCAAGTAATCCACCAATCAATTACTTTGGCCCAGAAGTCACAAACTTGAACATTTGAGCAACCTGATGAAAGACAAAAAGGCTGTTATTGTGTTGACCCAGAAACTGCTCAAAAGATTTACAATTCAAATTTTAAAACACAGTGTTAAACAGTGCTGTGGTAACTGGCTATGCATATAAAAAAATTAGATCCCTGACTCACATCATATACAAAAAAATTTTTTTTTCAGGCAAGATCAAGAGCTAAATATAAAATACCAAATTTCTAAAACTTTTAGAAGGAAATGCAGAGACCTAAATGACCTTGGAGTATGGAATAGATTTCTTAAATAAGGCACCAAGGACACAAACCAATAAGAAAAATGATGATAGATTTGACAATCCTTTCTATTCAACAAACCATATAAAAAGTTAACAGATAAGCCACACAGACTAGAAAATACCTACAATTCATTTCACAGACATAACCAGGATATGCAATAAACTCCTAAAAGCAATTTTAAAAGGACAACCCAACTCGGGGCGGGGGGGAGACAGGGACAGACAGCTAAGAAATAGAAATCGGAATAGTCACTCAACATTTCAACATGCTCAATCTCATAATTAATCAAGAAATATTTTAAGATAATATCATTTCACACTCATCTGATTTGTAAACATGTAATAAATCTGACAATGTCATGGATCTATAAGGATTTAGATAGAGCAATTCTCATATTCTCATGCTAAAAAAACACAAAGTGACTCAATTCTGAAAAGCAATTTGGCAGTATCTGATAGAACTTTAAATTCCCATAATCTCCATAATCTCAAACCCAGTAATTCCACTTCTGGGTAATTTACACCAGAGAACTTCATTTCAAACTGAGTAGCCATACACAGACACACACACACACATTTCACAAAACACTTAATCCTTACTGCAAAACAACCTGATATTTCTCTGAACTATTTTAATTCCTGAAGTGATTTCATAACCGATTAATGGTTCCCAACATGCAGTTTGAAAAACTTGCCAAAGATCTTAAATACGCGCACAAGGATTTCTAACCAGGAATGTTCAATGTAGCATTGTTTTTAAAACAGGAAAAATGGAAACAACCTAAATACCTATCAACACGAAAATAAATTTAAACTGGTTGTATTCGTATAATAATACAACTATACAGCAGATAAAAGTAATGACTATAACTAGGATGAATCACATGAAACTACCATTTTTGTAGGTCAAAAATGGTAAAAATATCAGCAATTTCATGAGTCTAAAAAAAGCTTGTTTCATGAAAAACAAGTTACAGAGTAGGTAGAATATTGCTTATATAAAGTTTGAAAATACCCAAAACATAATATTGATTTATGAATATACTCCTATGTAGTAATTATATAAAAACAGGTATTAGAAACACCAAATTCAAGATATCATTACTTCTGGGAAGAAAGTGAAATGTAACCCAAGAAGGTGCTTCAACTGCATGTGAAAGGCTTTTCTTTAAAAAAAAAAAAAAAAAAAACAGGTAAGTGTGGGAAAACGTTGAGATCTGATATAACTGTATGGTAGGTGTGTGAAGGTTAATTATCTTGGTCTCTGTATTCTCCCGTATGTTTGAAATACGTTAAGAAAAAAAATAGTATATGTATTAGCCAACTAAAGCACACATCTGCAGCCTAAATTCAAACCAACTGCTCCACATACAATTTCCTTCATTGGCTTGAAACGTTAACGCATCATCATCACCCTTTTTTAACAAGGGCCTCTAGCCAAAAATAAATAAATAAATAAAATAAAGCTTTATGTAACACCCAATTTAAATAGTTCCTTAAAATCCATCAAGTGAAGATTTATCCCTGGAAAATTGGTTTTGTTCCTCCTTCCAGTTCAGTGCTATATATTGTACCATATTTCCATTTTCATCTCGGCTGCCAAGAAAATTCAAATCCAAATTTTATTCTTAGTCATTGAATTATGCTGCCACTTGGGAAAAGAATATATGCCTTCTCCTTTTCCTCATTTTTCTTTTATATATATATAATTATTATGTTTCTGGCTCTTTTAAGTTACAGAAACTCTGCAGTGAAATAAAATGTAAATAAATTCCAAGAAAATAAAAATAAACTTTCTGTTCCACCACGCTAAGGAGTTTTCACCATCATTGCTTCTTCCTGGACCAAAGGAATGGGTATGCAAATACAACTATGCATACATGTTCACGACACTAAAATTTCAGGACATACAGGATTAAAGTCAATATGCTACCAGGGAAAAATAATTAGCTAATATACTAACAAAAAAATGTATACAAAAGAAAACGTGAAGTTGGTCAAAATTTAATAAGCTAATTATTTCTTTCTCTTCAAGACCATTTTGCTTTGTATGCTTTGTTTTCCTGTGCATGGACATTGTGGAAAATTCCTAAGTCCAATAAGAATATGTAACATTACAAGTCATATATAAAGAAAGTTCTGTGGGTTTTTTTGTGTGCATGTGGTCTCCTTTTTAAAAACTTGAAGTGTCCTTTCCCACAGGTATTTTCCCCATGCCTAAAGATATTCTGGCAGTTTTCTGAATTTGGCTTCCCTTCTCATTCTGTCTGGGCCTCACAATGTCTACTGAAGCCAAGCATACCATTTAGGCAGCACACATCCCCTCTAACACATGGTATACCCCAATACAGAAAATTCAAAACCATGGGTTACATGAAACAAATCCCCTAATTAATCCATTCCTTAACTTCCAAAACTGAATACCAAATGTTTTTATTAAATAGGTTTGGTTAATTATTTCCTTACAAACAGGGCCTAGGATGTCAATCACTCTTATTTATCTCATTTTAGAAATAAAGGATAATACAGGGGGGCTTCTCTGGCAGTCCAGTGGCTAACACTTTGCCTCCCAATGCAGGGGATGCGGGTTCGATCCCTGGTCAGCGAGCTAAGATTCCCACATGCCTCGCAGCCAAAAAAACCAAAACATAAAACAGAAGCAATATTGTAACAAATTCAATAAGGACTTTAAAAACGGTCCACGTCAAAAAAATCCTTTTTTAAAAAAAAGAGATAACATAGAGAATATACACCAAGATGACAATTCACAAAGACTTTGAAAAGATTATTTTTAACAAAGTTAAAGCACTTCACTCAGCAGTAAGCCCAAAACAACACAATCCAATTTAGGTTTTGAAAAGAATATAACATTTACTCACCACCAGGATTACAACAGATAAGAATAAAGTTATACGCTCCTCATCTTCAAGAAATGTATAGTCTACTGGGCAGTCGTCCAGATTCTTTTAACAGGGATGGCAAAATCACGCTGCTTTCCAGGACTAGACAGGGAATCTAAATAGGTGAGCAGCTCTATCTAAGGGGGTAAGTATTAGAAAGAACAACTACAGAATGTAGATTTTGCCTAAAGTAATTCTAAATCAACTTCAAAAGAATGCTATCAAAACAAAACACATCTCCCAGTGAGACAGAATACATCATTGCAAGACATGTTTAACTGCCAATCAGATACGACTGAAAAAAAAAGTTGGAAATGGCATGGAGAAGCTAGACCTCGGCCACATTTCTGGTCAAGAGTTAACACTGCTGTGACTTTTCTGGATGGCAGTCTGGCAATACACATCAAAAAGTAAAACATGCATTTCCTTCAACCCAGTAACTAGACTCTTAGAGAGCTACTCTAAAGAGCCATCAGCACGCAACAATTGTACATACAATGCATACGCATAATATACAATAAATGTAAACAATCTAAACATCCAGCAATAGGAACACTATTAAATTATGGTGCACACATTCAACAAAATACTAAGAAATGATTTAAAGAACAGAGTAGACACAAATGGATTGACCTGGAAAGCCATCGTGAGTGTTGGTTTTTAACGCACACGACTATGAGCCAAGATGGCGCCACGTGCCAAGCTCCCAAGTGCTACTTCCGGTCACACCTGGAAGCAAGATTCCAAGCCACAGCCTGAGAAGGGTTGGCTGGTGTCAGTGGTGTAGCTCTTCTGAGAACTGCTCAAGGAGAGCCAGTCTGCAGCCAACTTGTCCAGCAGAAATAAACACTAGCTGCCCAGCAACCTGCAAGCAGGTACAGGAATAATAAAGTAGACCCTCTGGCCTACACTGAGGAGATTCCACAGCAGAATATTCACTACAAACCCAACGTGGGAGATTTTCAAGTTGCAACCAAATAAACCCAGCAAAGAACTGGCAAAGCTGGTGATGTTTATGGCACAGATGTTCTGCCACCCAGAACATCTAGATAACTTTCCTCAAGAACGGAAAGATCTGCCCTCCTACAGCTACACTGTCTTGAACGTAGGCCTTCCAATAACATTTTGCAATACTCTGATCTTCCTGAATACCTCATCTATCCATCAAGGTTGCCAGAGATCTTCTTTGAACCTTGACGCTGCCATGTAAGTTTCTACGACTCTGTACACTCATTTTGTGACTGATGAGAATAAAAGTGCAAAAACAAGAATAAGGTGAATATAGTATTGCAGAATTACACATGCACATGTTAAGGGACAGCAACACAACTGCACCCAAGATATCTTTGGAAGTGATCTCTAAACTACAGAAGAAGCATCTGAAATGACGCCAAGACCGTCAATGTTATCACAACCGTATGCTTCTGTCTCTTTTTTTTGTAATCTTTTGGCTGTGCCGTGCAGCACGTGGGATCTTATTCCCCAACCAGGGATCGAACCCTCTCACTCTGCATCGGAACCGCGAAGTCTTAACCACTGGGCCGCCAGGGAAGTCCCACAACTGTGTGGTTCTCTAAGGTCGCTGCCTTGACATTCTAACAAGGGCAAGATGAACAAGAGGAAGAGGACGACGACCCAGAATGCTAATGCAGCATGCCTTGGGGGAGAGGCTCTAAACACAAGGAAAGAAGGTTACCAACGTACTTCAGAAACAAAAGAAGAAAAAAGTTCGAAGTGTTTAACTTTTCAGCTAGCTATCCGTTAGATTCATGAGCCCCAAGAATGTGCACGAAAACCACTAAAGCAGCTGAAGAGTTTCAAGGAGACCCGTGAAGTGAAGTTAGTGCCCCTGGGCCTTACCTCCAGGTTGGCAGGGATTCACACGCTTTTTCTATCTCTTTGTGCACAGGTTTCTGCAGCAGCACCAAGGAGAAGTAACCAGATCCTTCGGTCTGCTGTATACACTTCTCAGCGCCTGGCAGTCCCAGAGCGCATTCCGGTGTTGCTCATGACCATGCCACCCATTCTGTTATGACAAGAACTCTGGGGAAGTCATGACAGTAGGAAACAAAGCTCTGAAAGAGATAACAGCTCAATGACGAAAAAACTTCCTCAAAACCTTGCCCAGAATAATAAAACACAAAGAAAGAATGTGATGGTGTCTCCTAGGACTCTGATTCAGTTCTTCCAAAACCTGAACCCTCAGATACTGCAGAAGGAATTCCAGGGTAAGACTACAGAGGCCTCAATAAAATCAAGGGTACAAGAACATGGAGAATTAGATACTAAAGATTACATTCCGGGAACAGAAGTTCTGGAAGTTGAGCGAGAGAATGCTGAGAGCGATCAAGGTGGGTGGGGAAATACCAGTCTCAGGGAGGAGGAAGCTGATGCTAAGTGGGTTGATGTGCACCACTCTTCCGATGAAAACCAGCAAGAAGTCTCCGAGAAGCTGAACGGCTTCAGAGAGGAGCCGGAATGTCCCATCAAAAAATAAGTTTTTCTGGGTTTCCCTGGTGGCGCAGTGGTTGAGAGTCTGCCTGCCGATGCAGGGGACACGAGTTTGTGCCCCGGTCCGGGAAGATCCCACATGCCGCGGAGCGGCTGGGCCCGTGAGCCATGGCCGCTGGGCCTGCGCGTCCGGAGCCTGTGCTCCGCAGCGGGAGAGGCCACAACAGTGAGAGGCCCGCGTACCGCAGAAGAAAAAAATAACAATAATAATAAGTTTTTCTTCAGAGAAAAGCAGCTGGTGCTACAAGATTAACTTTTGAAAAAGAGAAAACGAAGTAACTTCCAGGCAAGTTTTCCACTCCAAGGAAAAGGCTAAACTTGTGTCATTAATCTGAATGTTAGTGAATAAAGACTGTTTATTTGCATTCAAAAGTCCAGAAGCACTATATTTTGAAAATCACCCAAAAAAGCACACTGCTGAACAATGGTTGGTTTGATCCCATTTTAAAAACTCTGCAACAGGAAAAATGAGCCCTAATATGTAGATTTTAATTAACAATGTAGCAATATTGGTTTATCAACTGTAACAAATACAGCATGTTAATGCAAGGTGTTATCAACAAGGGAAAATGGAGGGTGGATAATATGAGAACTTTCTTTACTATCCACACAAAGTTATGTAAATCTAAAACTGCTCTAATGAAGTCTATTAATTTTTTAAAAACCTACACGTGTAGACAGATTTGCAAATAAACATTTGCATATGCAGACAAAGAGAGCGGGAAAGCTCTATATCAAACTTATTTTTTTTTTTCCCTTATACTTTTTTTTTTTTTTTTAAACATCTTTATTGGGGTATATATATCAAACTTATTAACAGTGGTTTTCTACAGAGAGTGAAGAGCACAAGGAAGAATTTTCACATTACATATTTCTGGACTGTCTAAAAACTTTCTACACTGAGCAATACTCTAAGAGGCTCTGCAGCACATGGAGAGCCTGGGTCCTGAAACCAGACTGCATGGATTCAAACCCCAGCTCCACCATTAACTAGCTGACAAACTTGGGTAGTTAATCTCTCTGTGCCTCAGTTTCCTCATCTGGAACTAGGGATAATAGTTTTTGTACCCACACAAAGCTGCCGCAGGTATTAAGTGACTTACTCCATGTTAAGCATTGGAAAACTACCTAGTCCATAGTAAGTGCTCAGTAAGTAGTGTCCTCCACCGCCACCAAGCATCCACTGTGCCTCAGTTTTTTTAAATCTTGACTGGTAAGACAAATCAGGAAAACTTGGCTCATCAAGCCCTTTCTAGTGAGATCTACAGTCCAGAGAATACAATGTATTCAACAGCCAAATAAAAATAATCTGAGTTTTTAACAGATTACAAATAAACACTTAGCAATATAAGCCCATTTATATGAAAACAATCACTAAAAGATTCTATAAGGATAGTCACAAAAACAAACCCCTCTAAATGCTGTGATTCTGGATAATATTTACTTTCTCCTTTATACTTTACTGAGTCATTTTAATTTTCCACATTGAATATGCATCATTTTTAATGAAATAAAGTGGAGTCGGCAAACTTTTTCTATTGAAGGCCACATAGTAAATATTTTACCCTTTACAGGCCATAAGGGTCTCTGTCCCAACTATTCAACTCCACTGTTGAACCACAAAAGCAACCAGACAATACCTAAATGAACGCATACGGCTATGTCCCATTGACAATTTAATTTACAAAAACAGGAAGCTGGCAGGACACTGCCCACAAGCAGTCAAGTTTGCCAACTCCTGAAATAAAGAAGGAAACAACATTGTTTTCATTTTGGAAAACAAAATATAATTTACAACAAAGAAGGTGCATGAGCTAAACTTACACTATTGATGGGGGAAAAAAACCCTATTCATTTATTAATATATGGGAATGTACGGACAGAAAACCACAAACTCTCTCATATAGGCTCTGGAAATCCTCCTCTCATCCTTAGTGCCCCAGTAAGAGAAAACTTGCTAAGGAGCCTAAAGTCTAGATAGGAACATAAACTAGTGGGTAGGCAATCACAAACAGAAACTAAAAGAAGTATGTCTTTCATATTTAAATCAACCTGAAATTTCTTCAAATTTCATAATAATTCACCAAGTAGCGGCCACCACAGGCGTGGAAGTCCCAGCTACTGAGGAAAGGGTTTTAGTCTTGGATAATCACAATCAGCACCGACAAATTCGTGAAAGGAGATGAAAACATCTATGGACACCTGACAGCATTAGAAGTGAAATTTCTATGAAATAAACATTAGAAATGAAAAACTCAGGAATGAAAAATCTATGAAATTCTAACGGAATTAGAGTCAGAGGGTGGTTAAGATGAGACATGCAAGTGGCCTTTGATAGGACACTTCAAACTTCAAAACTGACAAAGTTTCTGATCTCCGCCCCAAAAATAAAGCTTTGGGTTGAAGGAAACTATTCTTAACATTTCACTTGGAACATGGTTTGAAACATTATGACAGATTTCTTTGAGTCTTCAATGGTTTCTTTGGAGGAGGGAAGAAGGACTGTTTTGGGAAGAGCTATGAAGGCTGCGAAGTCCAGAGTCTAAACCTAAAGACGTTAGAAGACCACTCTGCTAAAAAGACGCCAACACCCTGCAACGCAGCCAGCGTGCCCGATACAACCGCAGCGGGACCTCTCAAGCTTTCTGCTGGGCGAGCTCGCCAAGTTGTCAAACCCCAGCGGAGACAGTAAACAAGATCCAGAGCCAGCGGTGCCCAATGCGAGCTCTCGCACAGACGCCCAGACCCACCGAAGCCGGTGAGCAGCAGCCTCAAGGGGCGACACCGACACACGGCAGCCCGACGCCCGGGACACCAGGCCCAGAACGCGGTCCACCCGGCCGCCTGCGCGCGGGCAAGCACCGGTGAGGGGTCTCTCCGCCGCAGGGGCCGGACGGGGGCCCAAGCGGAGCCCACCCAGGAGTGCGGCCAGCGGAGACGCGGAGGGGCGCTGGGGCCGGGGGGCCTCGGGGCGGAGGGCGGACCCGGGGCCGAAGGAAGCCGGGGCCGAGGGACCCGGGGCTGGGGGCGCCGGTACCAAAGGGAGCTGGGGCCGAAAGGAGCCGGGGCTGAGAGGACCCGGGATGGAAGGAAGCCGGGGACCCGGAGCTGAAGGGACTCGGGACTGAGGGGACCCAGGGCTGGGAGTACCGGAAGGGAGCCGGGGCTGAGAGGCCCGGGGCAGAGGAAACCCGGCCCTGAGGGGCGCCGGCCCGGGGGTCGGGTGGACAGAGCAGGGGATGGAGGAGCGCGCTCCCCGCCCGCCGCGCCACCGGGACACCCGCCCTCAACCCTCGGCCCCGCCGGCCTGTCCCGTGCTCCCACTCGAGAAACTCACCAGAGCTCGCCGCCGCCTCGCCACGCGTCTCGGGTTCCTCGGAACCGCGGCCGCCGGGACCCCAAACCAGCTGTGGGGCCGCCCGCTGCCGCCGCCGCGACCAAGCGCCCGGGAGGGTCCTCACACCGCCGCCGCCGTGACGCGAATCGCAAGAGGCGGCTCTGGCCAATGAGAGCGCTCCTCGTGCGCAGCCGCGCTGGCCCAAGCCGGAAGCGCCCCGCCAGGCCGCTCCCGGGCCTGGAAAGGCTTGGGAGCCACGGGGGGTGGTCCGCAACGCGATCAGGCGGCGCTGAGAGCCCGGGGACACGGAAGTCCTTTCGCTTCCCTGCCTCCGGAGGCGGGAGCGTGTGCAGCGGAAGAGGCGGGGCCGCCCGGCTCGGGAAGCTTCCCGGTCTCTATGGATACAGCTCACACGCCTTGGGCGGAACCGAAACTGAGGGATTGCTAGGCGTAGCCTGTGGAGGCTTCGGACCTAAATCCGAAACATCTTGCCCAAAACAACGGCGTTTGCCTTTTATTACCTCCCGAAGACACTACCATTTGTGCCCCACGACTTCCAGAAAACGAATGTGAGCCCGCTCCTCTTAAAATATATGTAATTCAGAGCGATTTTTAAAATGTTTTAGCGTAATAGCAGGTCAGAAACTAATTCAGCAATAAATACCGTGTCTGTTTACCCAGAGCGAGTCGTTTTCTACTTGTGAGATTCAATTGAGCTCTAACTTCTTATACCCCAAGATCGGGTTTCGCTACATACTTACTCTACAAGAAAAGGAAGTGTAGGAGTTGGCCGGTGTAGAAAATGTTTTCTTCACATTCAGTTCTAAGAGGGATTTATCACGCTCCAAGGAGGTTATATTGCCTTAACTGTCAAAAATCTTGTTATACTGATTAAAGGAAACCCATAAGCTTTCAAGAACATCCATGACCCAGGCCTGTCCCTCCCTGGAACCACACCAACCGAAAACGAAGGAGGCTGGAAAAAGCGTCACAGATCTATCAAAAGACCGAAGATCCGATACACAATATAAGGAAAAATGTTTAAAACAGAGGACCCTCCAGCCTGGAAATGTAAAATCTAAGAAGTGAATGAAGTTACTAAAATCAGAAAGAGCATGAATAAAATGGTCTTAATACTAGTATTCTAGAACTAAGTCCACCCAGTTAAGCTTGAAAGATAAATCAAAGCAGACAAACTTACACTTCGACAGCACCTTAGAAACAACACCAGTGTATTTGCAGAGCGAATCTGACCCGTGTACCGACTCACACAGGGCACAGATGAGAACAGGGGCCTCAGGCTTAAAAAGAGGTCTACTAAAGAGGACAGAGCTACATAAAAGACCATTAACTAAGAGAGTGCTCAAATACCTCAAACCTTTTCTGCATCCTTCTCTCAATGATTTTGCTTTGACAAAACAGAGTGCTTTCCTCTGGAACAGTCCTTCATGGGCTAAAACATGTGAGAAAGATCCTTATGATTTTCCCACCAAGATTTTTCCTCTCATTCTCTGTCGTCTTGACCCCAGTCCCAGATCACTACTACCAATTCCTGATGCTCCCAGTGATGAAACAAACCCCATCATTCCCTCAGAATGCTCACACCTTCTCAGCCAGTGAAGACACTGACACCATCCCTGACCTGAAGGACCATCCCCTGAGTCCCACATCCACAGATGGCTTCATCCATATCTCTTACCTAAAGGTCACCATTAAATGTCCCAAAGCAGGTATTTCAGGTCTCTCTCCCCAACTGTGCTTCAGTTCATAATCTCTATATATTGTCTTCTAACTAGCAGTCCAAAAACCAAGGGGAATTCAGTAAAATTCTGTATCCTCCAGCACCTCAGAAACAACTGCGTCAGCTGTGGATTTTTAGAATGTCTGTTCCCTCCATCCTAAAGGTGTCCCACTTCTCCACAGGAGGGTGGAGTACTTCCTCTTCTGCAACACCCAGGAAAGAGCCCCTTCCACTCCTACTCCCCCTACTAGTCACCAGTGACCCAACAGTGCCCTGAGGCGCAGCTAGTCTGATGTGGTCATCTCTGCAACGATCAGATGTTGTTGACAGAGAAGCGCATCACTGAGTAAGTGACATTCATAATCCAGTTTCGGCCACCCCAGAATGAGGCGTCGGTGGTGCTACAGTATATGCTGCAGAAATGGTGATGATGGACTTGCTCTGGGGACAGCCTCAGCCTGCGTTGTGATCTGCAAGTCAACAGCCAGTGAGAACTGAAGAGGTAACCAGAGTGACCAGCAAATGAAGGTGCAGCTTTCAAATGCTAAAGAACAAAGAAAATGCTCCAGACCCCATTGTGAATTTGAGCTTGGAGTCCCAACTGGTTTGTTTTGTTTTGGTTTCCTTCTCCAATAAAGAAAAGAGAAATTATATTATTTTTCTAATCAGAACAATTGCTATCTTTAAGGAGAAAAAAGAGACAAATCATTCTACTAGTGACAATCAAAATTAGCAGTCTTCTTTGAAAGAACTGTGTCTACCGCTTTCCAGAAAAAATTACAAAAGGAGATTAACACCTTCATCATTACGAAATACCTAAAACCAATCTAAACTCTTCTCTTCTCCCGCAGTATCTATAAGCTGCTGAAATATAAACATTAGAACTGAGGGGAAAAAATCTGGACAAAGTGAAAGATGGACCATAAAAAAAGAGAAACTTAGAAGAAAGAGCAAGAAATGTCAAACCAGTCCTTGTGTTTGTCTCATACATATGTTGTAGGAGAGGAAAAATTTCTTTCTACCCTCTTAGGCTCTGCGGCTGGCCTAAGAAGTAAACTGAGATAAGACATTACTAACAAGAGAAAAGCTTATAAATTTAATGTTTTTACATGCACACAGGAGTCTTCAGAAGGAAAATGAAGACCTGAGGAGAACATTAGAGCCAAAAGCTTACATACCTTTTTACATAAAGAATAAAAAATTTGGGGGATGTGGCGAGACAAAGTGGCCTGGACTAGGGACAGTAAATTGGGGGACAATGCCTAGGAAATATATGGGGAGAGGGGAACTCATGGAATATCAGGCTACTTCAGTAGGGTTCTTAGCACAGGTCCATTTTGGTTTGGGTCAACTCCCAGTCTAAGAATGTTCTACAGAATCATCATGTTGCACACCTGAAACTTATACAATGTTAAATGTCAATTATATCTCAATAAAACTGGTAGAAAAAAATAAAGAATGCTCTCTTCCTGGTACAGGGAGGTACCTTTTTCATGGGAAATGTTATGACCCGGTTTTAGGTAGAAAGGGGGAGGTAGGACAGAGAACCCTTCCTGTATCTGCTATTTCCCAAGTGCCCTCAGCTCAGAATAATCAGTATGCCAAAGTGGCGTATTTTGGGGTTGTGTGTTCTGTACCCCTTCAGTGTAAAACAAACTGTGAAATGCAGCCAACTAATTGGATGTTTTCTTTAACACAAGCTTTTTATTATTTATTTTATTTTATTTTATTTTTATTTTAGGCTGTGTTGTGTCTTCATTGCTGCGCGCAGGCTTTCTCTAGTTGCAGCGAGCGGGGGCTACTCTTCGTTGCGGTGTGCGGGCTTCTCATTGCGGTGGCTTCTCTTGTTGCGGAGCACGGGCTCTAGGCGCGCAGGCTTCCATAGTTGTGGCGCACAGACTCAGTGGTCGTGGCTTGCGGGCTCTCAACCACTGCGCCACCAGGGAAGCCCTGATCATATGATTTTTATCCTTTATTGTGTTCATGTGGTCTATCACATTGGTTAATTTGTGAATGCTGAACCATCCTTGCATCCTTGGGATAAATCCCACTTGATCATGGAACATGATCCTTTTAAATGCACAGCTGAATTTGATAGTATTTTGTTGAGGGTTTTTTGCAGCTATGTTCATTAGGGATATTGGCCTATAATTTTCTTTTCTTGGAGTGTCCTTGTCTTATTTGGTATCAGGTGATGCTGGCTTCTTGAAATGAGTTTGGAGGTGTTCCCTCTTCTATTTTTTGGAAGAGTTTAAGCATTGGTATTAATTCTTCTATAAATGTTTGGTGGAGTTAACCAGTGAAGCCATCTGGTTTGTTGGGAGGTTTTTGATTTACTGATTCAATCTCCTTACTAAAAATTGATCTGTTCAGATTTTTCTATTTCTTCATGATTCATTCTTGATAGATTGTGTGTTTCTAGGAGTATATCCATTTCTTCTAGGTTGTCCAATAGATTGGTGTATAATTATTCACAGAAGTTTCATGATCCTCTTTTATTTATAATTTAATTTGAGTCCACTCTCTTTTTTCTCTTGGAAAGTCTAGCTAAAAGTTTATCTTTTCAAAAAATAGCTCTTAGTTTCTTTGATCTTTTCTATTGTCTTTTAATCTCTATTTCATTGATTTTTCACTCTGACCTTTGTGATTTCCTTCCTTCAACTAACTTTGGGCTGCGTTTGTTCTTCTTTTTCTAGTTCCTTTAGGTGTAAAGTTAGGTGATTCATTTGAATTCTTTCTTTTTTCTTAATGTAGGTGTTTACTGCTATAAACTTCCCTCTTAGAACTGCTTTTGCTGCATTGCATAAGTTTTGGTATGTTTTGTTTCCATTTTCATTTGTCTCCAGGTTTTTTTTTTTTTTTTTTTGCAGTACGCGGACCTCTCACTGTTGTGGCCTCTCCCGTTGCGGAGCACAGGCTCTGGGACACGCAGGCTCAGCGGCCATGGCTCACGGGCCTAGCTGCTCCGCGGCATGTGGGATCTTCCCAGACCAGGGCTCGAACACGTGTCCCCTGCACTGGCAGGCGGATTCTTAACCACTGCACCACCAGGGAAGCCCAATGTACCTAGTCTTAAAAAAAAAAAAAAAAAAAATAGAAAATAGAAAGTGAAATAAAAAAGCAAAGTTTGGGTTTTTTTTTTCAGGGCCTAGGTTTATTTTATTACATCAGGGGTCAACAAACTTTCTCTAAAGGGCCAAGGGATAAATAGGTCTTGTTGACTACAGAGTTTCAATCCTATTTAACTACTATTATAGTGAAAAAGTGGCCATAAACAATATGAAAACAAATGAGCATGATTATGTTCCACTAAAATTTTACTTACAAACACTGGGGAAAAAAAAAAAAAGGATGTCAATTCCCAAACACTGTCCCCAGAGATTCTGATTCATTAACACTGTTAGGCCTCAGAAATCAGATTTTGTTTGTTTGTTTTTTGTTTGTTTAAATTTATTTATTTTTGGCTGCATTGGGCCTTCGTTGCTGCGTGCGGGCTTTCTCTAGTTGCGGTGAGTGGGGGCTACTCTTCGTTGCGGTCCGTGGGCTTCTCACTGCAGTGGCTTCTCTTGTTGCGGAGCACAGGCTCTAGGTATGTGGGTTTCAGTTGTTGTGGCACGCGGGCTCAGTAGTTGTGACTCGTGGGCTCAGTAGTTGTGGCTCACAGGCTCTAGAGCACAGGCTCAGTAGTTGTGGCACAGGCTTTGTTGCTCTGCAGCATGTGGGATCTTCCTGGACCAGGTCTCGAACCCATGTCCCCTGCATTGGCAGGCAGATTCCAACCACTGTGCCACCAAGTAAGTTCCAGATTTTAAAAAAGCATTTTTTTTTTGGCCTCACTGCGTGGCATGCGGGATCTTAATTCCCCGACCAGGGATCGAACCTGGGCCCCCTACAGTGGAAGTGTGGAGCCCTAACCACTTGACTGCTGGGGAAGTCCCAGATATCAGTTTTTTACCAGTCGCATTCTAGCGACTCTGATTCCATGGGCTCCACGCAGGCTCGGCTTCCTGGCCGTCCCTCCTGCACACTGGCACAGGGCCCTGTACTCAGAAGGACACACACATGGTTTAGTGTTCTCTTGGCCCTGTCCTGAAATTCTGAACAAGAGGCCCTGGACTTCCATTTGATGCTGGGTCTTGCAAATTACATAGCTGGTGCTTTCTGTCCCCATGGACCACATTTTGAAAAACACAGCAATGGGGGTTAGATCTTAGCCTTCAATCTTCCACTCCTGAATGTATTCAGGCATTTAGCTATAGATCTATTGGACTTTAGGTGTGATGGACAGCCAGCAACCGAATAAAATCACTTTGCACAATTTCTACTTGACACTCTAGGATCAGGGTTTCCCTGAGTGTTTGTTTCCAAAGGGAGAGCTCAGGGAGAGATGCAGCCATTGTTAGAGGGGTTGTGGCCGGGATTGGGAATTACTCGTGCAAGGAAGGGATAAAGAAAAAAAGTAGAGGCCTCAAAAATAATACCTGGGGAAAATATCGCTCTCAAGCATTTGGGGGAAGGCCAATTCGGCCCAACAAAGGTAAATAGATAACCCTGAAATTCAACTCTCCTTTTTTTTTTTTTTTGGCCGCACCGTGCGGCATGCGAGATCTTAGCTCCCCGACCAGGGATGGAACCCATGGCCCCTGCAGTGGAAGTGCGAGTCTTAGCTGCTGGACCACCAGGGAAGTCCCTGAAATTCAGCTATCTAAAGAAAACTTTGGTCACTGAAAGCTGGACAAAGTTAAAGACCTTTGGAACAAATTCTAATCTAATCTAATTCCACGAACCCGTTTAGCAGTTGACGTCAGCGGCTGGTGGTGTGGGCTTAAAGAAAATGTTAGATTGTCACAGCATTTTGTGGGAGGACCGGAAGAGAGGCGCTTTAGGACAGCTCATCAAAAGTTCACGTTTCCCCATCCGTCGTTTATCACTGGTGGAGCACCAACAATGCTCATTCCACGGGGTGAGAAACCAGAACCGTGGCCATGAGTCAGTTCCATCCCAGCCTGAAAAATAGAATCAGTTTACATTTTAGTTAAGTCTAAAAACCAAGTTGCTTTTTCCCCTTTAATTGCCATTATAATTGAACATACTCATCTCCACAGTCAAGTCAGATCACCCAGGCTTAAGAGTCTGGCTGGCCGTCAAGGGAAAAGCTGTGTTAGCTTCATCCGGAAGAGTCAGCTGTTTATTCAGCATTTCTTGTGGCTGTTCCTTCTCATTCAAGTCAAGTGGCTCCAGGAAGGTATCAGTCATCGTGATTTTCACCATCATTATCATCAGTGACACGTCTATGTAATAATTATAGTAACAGGGCTTCCCTGGTGGCGCAATGGTTGAGAGTCCGCCTGCCGATGCAGGGGACACGGGTTTGTGCCCCGGTCCAGGAAGATCCCACATGCCGCGGAGCGCCTGGGCCCATGAGCCATGGCCTCTGAGCCTGCGCGTCTGGAGCCTGTGCTCCGCAACGGGAGAGGCCACAACAGTGAGAGGCCCACGTACTGCAAAAAAAATAAATAAATAAATAAAATAAATAAAATAATTATAGTAACAATAGCTAATATATATATAGAATATTTACCATGTGCTGAGCATTTTCTGAGTTATGTATATACTCATGTGATCCTCAGCACAACCTCATGACATAGGTTTGCTATCTCCATTTTACAGATGAAGAAATTGAGGCACAGAGAGTTTCGGTGACTTGTTTAAGGTCACACAGCTATTAAATAGCAGAGCCAGGATTCAGACGCAGGGGCTATATTACCCAAGCACTTAACCAGCAGACTATGTAGCAAAGGGCACTATGCAGGGAGCTTAATGAAGCAAGGTAAACAGAGTTGCTCTTAACGTTTTTGGCGTTATAGACTCCTTTGAGAATCTATAACCCGCAGAAAACTAAATATACACACACATATTTACAGATTGCCAGATGACTGTCCCTGCTCCTCCAAGACCTCACGTTGAACTTTACGACTCAATCCCAGGTTACGAAAGCCTGCTCCAGGCACTAGTTGCTTAAAAGTGTAAAATGGTTACCGCTACCAAAAGACAAAAGGATTGTTTAAAAGCTAATGGCTCTGTGAAGGGTAGACTCAGAGCAATAGTCAAACTGTGAGCCTTACACTCGCACCACATCACCAAGCCCAAGAACTGGCTAATTTTTTTTTTTTAATATTTGCCATTTAGGGTTTTTTTGGCTGCGTTGGGTCTTCGTTGCTGTGCGCGGGCTTTCTCTAGTTGCGGCAAGCGGGGGCTACTCTTCATTGCGGTGCGCAGGCTTCTCACTGCGATGGCTTCTCTTATTGCGGAGCACGGGCTCTAGGCGCACGGGCTTCAGTAGTTGCGGCTCGAGGGCTCTAGAGCACAGGCTCAGTAGTTGCGGCTCGCGGGCTCTAGAGCACAGGCTCAGTAGTTGTGGCACACAGGCTTAGTTGCTCCGCAGCATGTGGGATCTTCCCGGATGAGGGATAGAACCCGTGTCCCCTGCATTGGCAGGCGGGTTCTTAACCACTGTGCCACCAGGGAAGCCCCTCCAACAAACTTCTTATCTTCCTAGTCCTACTGTTTTTCAGTTCACTCTTCAATTAAATAAGCAATGTGGCACCTCTAACTGGCTGGTGTTCCTTTAAATTTAGTCCATTAAGAAAGAAGCTATAATCCAATCCACAACAATTTGGGAAAGGGGAACTCACACACAGGACATGGATGAAAATAACCTGAGAACACGCCAGGGTAATGTTGAAAGCAAGTGCAAACCCAGCTGGGTTACCACCGTGCCAACTGGATATATGACCCAGGAGGGACCAGTGATTAAATTGGCCCTCTAGAAAATCTGGAGATGGAAAGTCCAGAGCAGTGATTTTAGAAGATCTTGTTGACAACAGAAGCAGACAACAGGAAATCCCCCTGGAACTGTGCTGATGCTAAGGACAGCTCTTTGTACTCTGTAGAGCTCTGGATCTCTCTGTTATACTCTACTTTCCCTGTTTTAAAAACCATTCTCCAAACCATGCGGACACGTGCTTTTCAAGCCTGGGTGCAATCACAGAAGAACTCTGAAATATACAATTTAAAAATATACAGTGAAAAAATATTTATATAGTGAATGCATAAATCTAGATACGCATTCACTGTATACTGTATATTATATTGACGATGGCTATATATAAAAAAGTGGAACTAAAGTACCACACAAAGTAGCACGTAAGAGAGGGTGGTGTGTACAGACTTAAAGGATGCTGAGGTGCTTGTATTTTTCAGGAGGAGGGGAGGGATGCTGAGTAACAAGATACTGCATGGTGCACTGGAAAACTTGTACAGCAATGTTCATGGACCAGCCTTTGTATTGGCAAGAGGACTGGAAACAACCAAACAATGCATCAGTAGAGGAATGGATATATAAATATGATATGTGCATCAAAGATGACATAAACAGATGAAGAAATATACCATGTTCTTGGATTGGAAGATTCAATACTGTGAAAATGACTATACTACACAAAGCAATCTACAGATTCAGTGCAATCCCTATCAAACTACCAATGGCAGTCTTCACAGAATTAGAACAAAAAAATTTTACAATTTGTATGGAAACACAAAAGACACCAGATAGCCAAAGCAATCTTGAGAAAGAAAAACAGAGCTGGAGGAATCAGGCTCCCCGACTTCAAACTATACTACAAAGTTACAGTAATCAAGACAATATGGTACTGGCACAAAAACAGAAATATAGATCAATGGAACAGGATAGAAAGCCCAGAGATAAACCCATGCACATGGTCACCTAATTTATGACAAAGGAGGCAAGAACATACAATGGAGAAAAGACAGCCTCTTCAATAAGTCGTGCTGGGAAAACTGGACAGCTTCACGTAAAAGAGTGAAATTAGAGCACTACCTAACACCATACACAAAAATAAACTCCAAATGGATTAAAGAAATGTAGACACTACAAATGTAGACACTATAAAACTCTTAGAGGAAAACATAGGAAAAACACTCTTTGACATAAACCACAGCAAGATCTTTTTTGATTCACCTCCCAAAGTAATGGAAATAGAAACAAAAATAAACAAATGGGACCTAATTAAACTTAAAAGCTTTTGCACAGCGAAGGAAACCATAAACAAGACGAAAAGACAACCTTCACAATGGGAGAAAATATTTGCAAATGAAGCAATGGACAAAGGATTAATCTCCAAAATATACAAGCAGTTTATGGAGCTCAATATCAAAAAAACAAACAACCCAATTAAAAAATGGACGGAAAACCTAAATAGACATTTCACCAAAGAAGACATACAGATGGCCAAGAGGCACATGAAAAGATGCTCAACATCACTAATTATTAGAGAAATGCAAATCCAAACTACAATGAGGGACTTCCCTGGTGGCACAGTGGTTAAGAATCCACCTGCCAATGCAGAGCACACGGGTTCGAGCCCTGGTCCGGGAAGATCCCACATGCCACGGAGCAACTAAGCCCGTGCACCACAACTATTGAGCCTGCGCTCTAAAGCCCGTGCTCCACAGCAAAAGCCACTGCAATGAGTAGCCCACGCACCGCAACGAAGAGTAGTCCCCACCCTCCGCAGCTAGAGAAAGCCCACGCACAGCAATAAAGACCCAACACAGCCAAAAATAAATAAAAATAAAATAAATTAAAAAACAAACAAACAAAACTACAATGAGGTATCACCTCACACCGGTCAGAATGGCCATGGTCAAAAAATCTACAAACAATAAATGCTGGAGACGGTGTGGAGAAAAGGGAACCCTTTTGCACTGTTGGTGGGAATGTAAATTGATGCAGCCACTATGGAGAACAGTATGGAGGTTCCTTAAAAAACGAAAAATAGAATTACCATATGACCCAGCAATCCCACTGTTGGGATTATACCCTGAGAAAACCATAATTCAAAAAGAGTCACGTACCACAGTGTTCATTGCAGCTCTATTTACAACAGCCAGGACATGGAAGCAACCTAAGTGTCCATCGACAGATGAATGGGTAAAGAAGATGTGGCTCATATATACAGTGGAATATTACTCAGCCATAAAAAGGAACAAAATTGGGTCATTTGTAGAGATGTGGATGGACCTAGAGACTGTCGTACAGGGTGAAGTTAGCCAGAAAGAGAAAAAGAAATATTGTACATTAATGCATATATGTGAAATCTAGAAAAATGGTACAGATGAACCTATTTGTAGGGCAGGAATAGAGATATAGACGTAGAAAACAGACGTGTGGACACAGGGCGGGGGGAAGGGGAGGGTGGGATGAAGTGGGAGATTGGGATTGACATAAATACACTACCATGTGTAAAATAGATAGCTAATGGGAACCTGCTGTATGGCACAGGGAGCTCAGCTCAGTGCTCTGTGGTGACCTAGATGGATGGGATGGGGGAGGAGGGAGGGAGGTCCAAGAGGGCGCGGATATATGTGTACATATAGCTGATTCACTTCATTGTACAGCAGAAACTAACACAACATTGTAAAGCAATTATACTCCAATAAAAACTTAAAAAAAAAACAGGACTGGAAACGACCAAACAATGCACCGGTGGAGGAGTGGCTATATAAATGCGTGTGTGCGTACGTGGCAATACTACGTATCATTAAAAAGGATAAGCTGCATCCATGCAGAACAGTGTGTACAGATCTCAGAAACACAGGGACTAACGCCGAGCTGCAAAACAACATGAAGTGCAAAATGGCATTGACTGGAATTCAAAAGAAAAACGTACCAGCTTGCAGAATGGAGAGAGAAAGGGCATAGGACTGAGAGCCCTTGTTAAAGGGATTTTTAGCGACATTCACAATGTTTTATTTCCTTGGAGGAAAACCAGATGATGCGCATGTAGCAAGAGTATAACCATTATAAATCTGGGGTGTGAGACCAGCGGTGGTGGTTATGCTGTTTGTGTTTTATATGTTATTATCCGCGCTTAAATTATTAAAGTATCATACATTTCTGAAGACTTTACACCTACATATATTTTAAGAAGAATTATGGAGTCTGCAGAGCAATCTAAAATTTTGGCCTGATATCATCTGTATTGTGTAAACAATGCCGCTAAGACGTGGGTTTTATTGGGGCTGCACACAAGCGCCACGGAAGGATACCCACCATGTTTGCTCTGCATTCTCCCATCTCTAGATTCTGACAAATTGATGCACGTATTCAGCTTTTCTGTCCTCGTGAATTTAATGCCAGCATGGAATTCAGGGTAAGTTAGAAAGGAGCATTCTGTTTGAAGTAACGTCAAAGCTAATGTCATGAATTAAGGAGAAATGTTTCTCTTGCGTGCATTTTTTATATTTACAATATTAACAGTGTCATAGTAGGAGTGGCTTCTGTTTGAGGGATACAGCTTTGTGGGTGAGGGCACAGCCAGATACCAAGTGGACGTTTCACCAGGCACCACGTGTAGTGGCCACGATGGACTCATGACTCAGAACACTACCCCGGTGGAGTACATCAGGTAACACGCCAGCTTCATCTGGAAAGAAAAAAATACAACACTGTCAAAGTGAGAAAACGAAATGAGTAGTCTTTTCAAGTGAGATGTAAATTTTGTCATCTCTTCAGGGAAATGTGGCAGGGGAGGGATAAATTAGGAGTTTGGGATTTACATACACACACTACTATATATAAAATAGATAAACAGCAACTGTATAGCACAGGGAACTCTACTCAGTATTCGGTAATAACCTATATGGAAAGGGAATCTGAAAAAGAACGGATATGTGTATATGTATAACTGCATCACTTTGCTGTACACCTGAAACGAACACAACATTGTAAATCAACTATACTCTAATATAAAATAAAAATTAAATTTAACAAATAAAAAATAAATTATGTCATCTCTTCAATTAATGGAAGTCCAAACCTTTAGTGATTTTTAAATTTTATGCTCAGAATATATATGGTGAATCAATGAATAAATCTTTGGGATTTCCTCCATTGACTAATTTTTTGTTTTGTTTTGTTTTGTTTTGGCCGCACTTGCAGGATCTTCGTTCCCCGACCAAGGATTGAACCCGTGCCCCCTGCAATGGAAGCACAGAGTCTGAACACTGGACGGCCGGGAATTTTCTCCATTGACTAGTTTTGTAAGACGTGTACTGCTGATGTGAGGAGGGAGGGTGAAAACAGGAGAGTGAATGGGGGAGAGGGTGCCAGCCTGAGGGGCTGTGCAGACAGCTGCCCGCAGTGACACGAGGGCAGACACTGAGCCAAAAGCCAGTGAAGAGAAGGTGATGACACGGCACCTCCAAGGTGAAGACCCCTCTGCCTCCAAGCAAGGTCCCGTCAAGGGGCCGGCACCCCTTCTGTCTTGTTTAACTCTCGCTCCCGGGAGCTGGTTCTCCTCTGCCCTCAGATTCTCCGCCCTCAGAAAGGGATGTGATGTTAGCACCTGCTTGTCCATGTTCTTCCAGAAAGAGGGTCAGATTGGAGCGTGGGAGATGTGGAAGAGGCCAAATGTCCCTTCCAGCCTGAGTTTTGGAGATAATGTGAGACTGTAGAATGAGCCCTGCTTTTCCTGACACAGAAAAAACAAGCTGTGTCGAGGGGTTCTTTGGTCTGGGCAAGGGCAGTATCCCAACCAAAGCTTGGGATGTTTCTGACAAATTATTAGAGATCATTCGATACAAAAAACAAAAACTAAAACAAAAACATGTCGAGGGCTTCCCTGGTGGCACAGTGGTTGAGAGTCCGCCTGCCGATGCAGGGGACACAGGTTCGTGCCCCGGTCCGGGAAGATCCCACGTGCCGCGGAGAGGCTGGGCCCGTGAGCCATGGCCGCTGAGCCTGCGCGTCCAGAGCCTGGGCTCCGCAACGGGAGAGGCCACAACAGTGAGAGGCCCGCGTACCGCAAAAAAAAAAAAAAAAAAAAAAAAAAAAAAGTGTTGAGGATTGAAATTGTTAGTATTGTCTATTTTCCCCAGCTTCTATGCGGTAGCCAAATAAACTGCAACTGAAGGAAAAGGTCCCTGAGGACGAGGGTCAGCCAGATTAGAACGAGTTTAACTGTTTCCCAAGCAGTATCAGGTGTTTCCATTTCTCCCTGCTCTGAGTCTGATGGCAGTGACGTTTCCACATCATCAGGCCTGTGCTGATCCCATGGCACCAAGTGGGAGGCTCCGGGTCCAGAGGGCAGGCCTCAGCGGGCACCCCCAGGGGCCCTCTCATTGGTGGAGGCAGTGTGGGGTGACAAGCCACAGCCACCTGGGCTCCCACTCAGATGGTTATTTCAAAAGCAAAAACAGCAAAATGTTCTGATGAACACTGAGGCCATCAGGGTTGGGCCATCGCTGCAGAAAGTTACAAAACCAGGGTAGGGCTGGCGTCAGGCGACCGACCGCGGTATCTCTTCCAGGCACCAGACTCCCTCTGCCCCAGTTCTGCTCCACATCCAAAGATCAGGACTCGCCCTAAAGCCCGAAGCTGCCGATAGGCTTGTGCACATAGACTATGACACCGTCCTTGGAAAGAAAGCCAGCTGGGCACTGGTGGAAAGGCCACAGAGCAGTGGGACGCCAGCCACCTGCCCCGGAGCAAGGGCAGCTTGTGGGGACGCACGTGGGGGGAAGGGCTTTCAGCTGCAGCTCTGCTCTCTGGGCCCAGAAAACAGGTGGGCTGTTGGGATATTTCCACCCCGTGGGGGGGAGTCTGGTGAAG
Source organism: Monodon monoceros (assembly GCF_005190385.1). Classification (NCBI taxonomy): domain Eukaryota; kingdom Metazoa; phylum Chordata; class Mammalia; order Artiodactyla; family Monodontidae; genus Monodon; species Monodon monoceros. The sequence continues at coordinate 1,587,136 of NW_021703783.1, forward strand.
ACTCACTGCCTTTGTCACTTGAGTGTTGCTTGCTGTTTTTAGTTTGGTTTTGTTGTTTTGTTTATTTTACATGTATATGTTAGGTTACTTATGTGTCATAGTAACATACATTTGTGTGTGTGTGTGTATATATATATATATTTGTATATGAATGTCAAAGTTGTATTTCACACTCTTGTCAGGAAATTTGTAGGAAAAAAATATAAGCTGGTTTGGTTAAAGATCGTGAGGCAGTACAAGACTGGTTACACGCTGCACCTTTGAAAGTCCATCAGCTGGATGGGCAACTTTTTAAAAAATTGTGCTCAAGTAAGATAACATTTACCATTTTAACCATTTTTTAAGTGCAACCGTCACCACCATCCGCCTCCAGAACTCTTTCATCTTCTCCAACTGAAACTCCGTCCGCATTAAACACCAGCTTCCCCTCCCCCTCCCCCAGCCCCGGGCACCCACCACCCTACTTCCTGTCTCTGTGGCTCTCTTTTGGGGGCCTCGCAGAAGTGGAATCACACAGCATCTGTCCTGCTGTGACGGGCTTCTTTCCCCCCTCAGCACAATAGCTTCAAGGTTCCTCCATGTTTGTTGTTAGATTTTACAGTTTGTTTTCCATCGATTGGAAGGTTTATTTTTGTTTTCTTTTCATTTATATACCTTTATTTGGGAATGTTTAAATCAATACAGAGAAACTAAATTTCAGAGACACTGAATATCATTAGTTTGGATATCATTACTTTATTATAAAAGAAACACAGAAATTATTTACACGATGAAAGATTTCAGAACTTCAGTGGCAGCTTCACGTGATGCCATTTCAATAGTGACTTATTTTAGTCGACGTATTTTCCAAGAATGTCACCATCTCTAAATAAGAAATAATCCTTGTCATCTAGAACTACTTTGGTGCCTCCATATTCTGGGAGAAGAACTTTATCTCCAACTTGCACACTAACTGGTTGAACCTCTCCACCCTTTCCTTTAGAGCCGGATCCAACAGCTACTACCATTGCTTGCAATACTTTTCCTTGTGATTTTTCTGGAAGCATAATGCCTCCTTTGGTTACAATTTCGGCTGCACTTCTTTCAACTGATACTCGGTCAAAGAGGGGAAGAAACTTTCTAAATGCCTGTCCTGCCATGACTCGGGTTGCAACACTTCGTACTCTCGCTCTCTGGCCGCCGCCGCCACAAAGGAGAGATCCGCAGTCCGACCCCCCTGCCACGTGAACTCTGGCTTTGTTTTCTTGCTGAGGACTCTGATGTTGAGAACAGGACAACCATCTGAATGTTTGCCTGGCCAAGGGGCTTCTCTCTCACCATCCTAAAATATACTTACCTTTGCCATAGTGGACATTTTTCAGTGTTTTTTCCTGCCCATCCACTACATAACTGGCGTGTTAATAGCTGCTCACGGGAATTCCCTGGCGGTCCAGTGGTTAGGACACTGCGCTTCCACTGAAGGGGTCATGGGTTTGATCCCTGGTCAGGGAACTAAGATCCCACATGCCACACAGTGCAGCCAAAATATAAAAGAAAAAAAAATTTGTTTAATTAAAAAAACCCAGCTGCTCACCACTCTCAGTATGGCCCGCACTGCAAGGGTGAGGTTGGAGGGCGTGCAACCCCTGCCTTCTTGGGCAAAGTCTCCAAGAACCCACAGAAGTCCTTTCTTTCTCCAGGAACATGAGGCCTCTTGATCTAGAGGGCAGGCCTGTGCTCACCTTCCTCTCCAAGTAAAGCAGGCTCTTAAAACATGCTTTTTGTTTGCTTGTTCTTTTTTTTTTATTATTATTATTTTAAAAATAAATTTATTTATTTATTTTTGGCTGCATCGGGTCTTCATTGCTGCGCGCAGGCTTTCTCTAGTTGTGGTGAGCGGGGGCTACTCTTCGTTGTGGTGCGCAGGCTTCTCATTGCAGTGGCTTCTCTTGTTGCAGAGCAGGGGCTCTAGGAGCGCGGGCTCAGTAGCTGTGGCACGCAGGCTCAGCAGTTGTGGCTCACAGGCTCTAGGTGCGTGGGCTTCAGTAGTTGTGGCACATGGACTCAGTAGTCGTAGCTCGCAGGCTCTAGAGCACAAGCTCAGTAGTTGCGGCACGCGGGCTTAGTAGTTATGGCACGCGGGTTCAGTAGTTGTGGCTTGCAGGCTCTAAAGCACAGGCTCAGTAGTTGTGGCGCACGGGCTTAGTTGCTCCGCAGCATGTGGGATCTTCCCGGCCCAGGGCTTGAACCTGTGTCCCCTGCATTGGCAGGTGGATTCTTAACCACTACGCCACCAGGGAAGCCCTGCTTGCTCTTTATAATTATTATTTTTAAGCAGTATGTTCAAATAGTTAAATGTATACACAGTAAGAACGTGCAGTGAAAATTCATGTCCCACACTGACCCTGCTTCCTGGTCCCCTCCCCAGCTGCCCAGAGACAGTTCACGGGGAGCAAGCACATGGGTGCTTTTTCAAACAAAAGATTTCATCTCGTGCTCGCTGATCTGTATGGTGGTTTTTGAAAAAATACAGAGAAATCAGAGTGTAATATGAAAAGTTCCCACCACCCAGAGCTGATAAAAACTAATCTTTGCTGTTTCTTTTTTTCCCTTACGTAAAAGAAGTAAAATGTTACAGATAAAGTTGAAACATTCTGTGACGTTCACAGACACAGAATTCCTATTCCCTTCCTTCTCTCCCCAGAGCTGAGCACTGCCACGAATTTGTTATTCCTTTCAGTAATTTTGTATATTTTCACAGGCATACATATATATGTCTGTGAACAACACATAGTATTGAAAGGGAGCAGGACCCTGTGGTCCTTGTCCCCCATGGCCTGAGCCTGCCTTCTGTCTGTGGAGAAACTTTAGCCAAAGAATAAGTTCAACTGGAGACGTAAGAAAATGCGGAAACAAAGGAAAACAGTCAAAGGAGACCAAATAATAAATGTTTAGTCAGCAAGCATAGTCAAGGACCTTTAGTTCCTCCTCAAGGGCTATAGATCATAATGTGAGCCATATCCTGTGAGCTGTCTTGTAGATACTGATACCCTCGCCAGGTGGAAGAAGTGAACTACATGATGACTAGACTGTAGCCATGACATAAGCTGCCACCATTCCAAGAACTGGCCTCAAAGAAATGGAAACAAACCGACCCTGGACCTGAAGATTAACTGTACCTGAAACAATCAAGATGAGGCTGATCAGATCACCAATGACCAACTTCAAGATGACTGTCAGAGGACTTCCCTGGTGGCGCATTGGTTAAGAATCCACCTGCCAGTGCAGGGGACACGGGTTCGAGCCTTGGTCTGGGAAGATCCCACATGCTGTGAAGCAACTAAGCCTGCGTGCCACAACTACTGAGCCTGCGTTCTAGAGCCCACGAGCTACAACTACTGAGCCCACGTGCTGCAACTACTGAAGCCCATGTGCCTAGAGACTGTGCTCCACAACAAGAGAAGCCACTGCAATGAGAAGCCCACGCACCACAACGAAGAGTAGCCCCCGCTCGCCGCAACTAGAGAAAGCCCACATGCAGCAACGAAGACCCAACGCAGCCAAAAATAAATAAAAATTTAAATTTAAAAATTTATTAAAAAAAAATAAAGTCTCTATGAGGTGATGGATTTTTTTTCCTGGCTTGCAGGATCTTTGTTTCATGACCAGGGATTGAACCCAGGCCCCAGCAGTGAGAGCTGGAGTCCTAACCACTGTATTGCCAGGGAAGCCCCTAGGTGATGGATTTAGCTAAACTCATCGTGGTCATCATCTCACAATATGTGTAAGTCAGGTCATCATGCTGTTCCCCTAAAACTTAGCGCTGTGTGTGTCAATTACATTTCAAAAAACAGACTGAAAGAAAAAAATAAATAAAGCACTTCTCTACATGCAAAGCAAAAAAAAAAAAAAAACTCAAAATGAAAACCTCAGTGTTCTGATTTCCAAACAATTTCCCTCCCTGTTTTTTGTTTTTTTTATAAATTTATTTATTTATTTTGGCTATGTTGGGTCTTCGTTGCTGCGCACCGGCTTCCTCTAGTTGCAGCGAGTGGGGGCTACTCCTCATTGCGGTGGCTTCTCTTGTTGCAGAGCACAGGCTCAAGGTGCACGGGCTTCAGTAATTGTGGCACACAGCCTCAGTAGTTGTGGCACACGGGCTCAGTAGCTGTGGCTCGCTGGCTCTAGAGCGCAGGCTCAGTAGTTGTGGCGCACGGGCTGTAGAGCTCAAGCTCAGTAGTTGTGGCGCACGGGCTTAGTTGCTCCACGGCATGTGGGATCTTCCAGGACCAGGGCTCGAACCCATGTCTGCTGCACTGGCAGGCGGATTCTTAACCCCTGCGCCGCCAGGGAGGCCCGAAGTGAAGTCTTTTCTTAACATTTCTGACCTGGATGGTTTCTGAAGGTGTGGACTGTGACCTTAGCAGAGGACACAGTTACCCAATTTTCTTCAGCTCAGGGAGAAGGGCAGGTGGTACGTGAGCAGGACATGCCACTGCCACGTGCACAGGGTGTGTTCCTCTGGGCAGGTACCGACCAGGTCGGCCCTGTGTGCTCACATTCGGAGCACACACCGGGACACAGCCGGCTTTGTGGGGGTGAACCCTGCCCACCTCCCTCTCCCGAGAGAGCTGTGACTGCCCAGCCGGGAGTCACCAGAACAGAATGTCCCTGTCTTATGAATGGGCATTGTTCTCAGAAAGAGAACCCGTAAGTCAATTGTTCAGAATTGGGAGGCATTTCCCCAGATAAACAAGGGTATGTGTAAGCTTTACTATTCAGGACAGGCCCAAAGAACTGCTTGCTCCCTGCAGTCAAGGCCGGGCCGATGGTAGCTGAATCCCTGCCCGGAGTAGAGACGTGCTGCTCAGAAAATGCCTTCCAACTTGTACCCTCTGTGACTGGGGAGCAGAGGCCTCCCCAGTTCTTGGCCCTCGATGTGGCTGCCATGGTCTGGGGTGCAGGCCAGTGAGGAGAAATAGCTGGACCCTGCAGAGGGCAGAGTAAAGCCCTGGGTCCTGGTCCACGTCTTCTAGAGGCCCAGGTATGGGCCTGCTTCCCTTCTGCTTCTGGTCAAGGTTCCTCTGTCCTTCTGAAGTTCCCTAAGGTCTGGAAACAATGGTAAACAGACTCTAAAAATGGCTTCCTTTGGAGGAGCACAGTGGTCATCTTCTCAGGGAAGACCAAGGTTGACCTAGGGAAGAACGGTGGATTTCTAGGTATATGAAAGGCCAAACAAATCCAGGTTAGATTCCTTGCATTTGTGGCTGGCTTTGATCAAGGGATGATTCTGAAGACCTTATGTGTCATAATCGCGTGCTTTTTAAAAAATCATGTTTCCTTTGATCTTTCTTGCCTTGATACAAGTTCGATGTACCAATATCTCAATCTCTAAAAAGACTTTATGTTTTACAAAAGGCTTTCACATCCTTTATCTTATCTGAGGGAAAGATATTATTACCCCTGTTTTACTGCTAAGGAAACTGCCTGAGATCACTTAGCTGGAAAGCTGGGCCCTCTGCACCATGCACCAATTCCAAGCCCTTGCTGATGTTAATTCCCGAAGGGAGACAGGACCCACAGTCCTGTAGCTGAAACAAGTCTCCAGGGAATATCTGGTTTTCTCCATGTCTCCAGACTCTTCCAAATTACCCCAAACATCTAAATATCCCTTATTTTCTTAAACTTCATTAGGGAATGAAATCTGTAACTCTCGCTTACCTGTCCTGGTGACAAATAGCCTCTCTCTGATTAGAAAGATATCCTTTATTTCCACCTTGGTTCTTTTTGTTACCAGAAAAATCTGTTTGGCCGAGAGAGCGTTTGTTTTTTTTTTTTTTTTTCTACTTTGTTGGGAACATACAGTAAGGGGCTCAGAAAACAAGCCTGGGACTACTGGGTCCGTCCACAGCAGACCTGAAATGACAGCTAATGCAAGAGTGTGATCAGGTACGTGGTCCAAAACACTTGCCCATCTTCTGTTGCAGCCAAGCCTTACCGAGCCCCTGAGGGGCAGGTGGCACTGGATCAGCTAAAGCCTGGCAGCCTGGTGCTGCGTCCGGGGCTCTTGCACAAGCCGACAACAGAGCCAGACCGGAATTCTGGTCTCTGACTCGGATCAAGGAGCAAGTGTTTATGCCCGTCACAAAGTCGCCCGACTTGATAGCTTAACAAAGTTCTTATCTGGGTGAGCTCTCAATTCGTGCCCAAGTCCAAACTCAGGACTCTGGAAGCAGAAGCAGAGGTGACCCTGGGGACTCTCCTTAGCGAGAACACAAAGCCCCCGTTGGCTTCTGCCGGCGGGTCCCAGGACAGTGGCTGGCAGAGGGTGCGCAGTGGCCGGCTCTACCCTGAGCAGACCTGTGTGGGAAGCGGCAGCAGCAAAGGCTCCTCTTGGGCTGTTGTCCATGTGGTCTGGGACGGTCTGAGCACAGGGCCGCTCCGGGGCACGCTGTGTCCTGTGCATCTCTCCAAAGCCAGAAGAGACAGACCAAGACACAGCCAAGCTCAGGGCTCAGGTCTGCCTCCAAAAGACGCTCTCCTCATCTGGTCAGACAATGTGGTCCATGGACCACAGCAGAGATTAGAAACACGTCCAGGAAGTTACATCCACACATCTTACTATGGAGGAGAGTTTGGGGAGAGACTCTACTGATGTTAGACTTTTGGGGAGACGCTAATTCAGGACGGCCCACCGTCCCCTAGTCCAGGGTCAATCTCGAGGATGTAGACACTGACCTCTAGCAGCCTGATGCCCTGCACATGCTACCTCTAAACCCAGGTCCTCTGCAAACAGCCGTCTCACTTGTGTGCAAGGCTTGCTTGGTCAGACCTAATAACCTGTCAGCAAGTGTGAAACTAGCCACAGAGCAGAATCGCCCAAGGCATCTTTTGAAAACACAGATTCCCAGACCTGACCTCAGATTCACTCAATCAGCGTCTCCAGGTCTGGGTCCTAGAAGTCTGAATGCTTATTTTTTATTTTATTTTATTATTTTTTCGGCCACACCGCACGGCATGCAGGATCCTAGTTCCCTGAGCAGGGATTGAACCTGCGCCCCCCTGCAGTGGAAGCGTGGAGTCCTAACCACTGGACGGCCAGGGAAGTCCCATGAATTCTTTTTTTTTTTTTTTTTAATATTTATTTATTCATTTGGTTGCGCTGCGGCAGGCGGGCTCTTTAGTTGTGGCATGCATGCGGGATCCTAGTTCCCTGAGCAGGGATCGAACCTGGGCCCCCTGCATTGGGAGCGCAGAGTCTTAACCACTGGACCACCAGGGAAGTCCCATGAATTCTTAAATCTCCCCAGATTTTAACAGCCAGATGGAGGGCAAGCTCGGGCCCTGCAATTACCCAAGCTCCACTCAACGTCCAGTTCGAGCTTCCTCTCCTGGGATCCATGGACAGCATCTTGCTTGCTCCTGGGCTCCCTTCTCTCCAAACAGATAGAGGATGGCTGCCCAGAAGTGCAGGCGAGGCTCTGAGTCTGCAGCAGGAGCTGCCCTTCCTGCTCTTACCCCCGTGGTGGACACGGCCCGGGAAGCACTCGCACTTGGACACCCTCCACCCCACCCCCATGCCGCAGCCCCTCGGTCCAGCGCAGCAGGCGATTCCCAAGGCGTCCTGGTCCTACTCGGCCGCCAGCACATCTGAGCCCAACAGTGGACTGACCAGAAGGGGGAGGGCTCCCTGGGGCTGAAAATATGTACGTAATTCGGAAATATTTTAGGGTGTCTCCTTCTCTGTGGTAGAAGGTACTTACCTGTGATGGAGTGGAACTCAGGACCTTCCTGGAGGAGCAGCTTAGAAGAGGGATTTCCAGAGCTCAGCTCACGGCCTGGTCTGCTGACGTCACACATTCGCAGGGCCCTTCTGAATTCTGAAGAGCACCATTATTCCAAACCTCAGATTCATCAGCCCTGGGAAAGGCAATGGGGTTTGTGTAAATCCAGGGAAGTACCCAGTGGAGACCGCCTGGCCTTCATCTCTGCTGGGGGCCTTGGGCCCCTCCTGAGGGCCGCATGTCCCCGCCTCCCTGGGTAGATGCGCTCTGGCCCTGGGGCTGAAGTCCAAGCCCATGTTTGACTTGAGGACCCAGGGCATGTGGGACCTCATCCCCCCTCCAGCCGATTCCAATCTTGTCCTCTGCGCTCAGATCTACAACCTTCCCACAATCATCCCTGCGGCTCAGGCCTCTCCCAACAAGAGGCCATCTTACCGCTCCTACCCAGGGCCTCCTCCAAGGGCCGCTGTCTCGCCTTGTCTGACGGCTGAAGTCCTTCTGCTGTGTTAGTTACATCACCAGAACAAATTAAAAATTTCAGAGAATCAAAAACAAAAAACCCTAAAACGAAACAACAACAACTGTTTTGTGTAAAACGAACCCACCGTGAGGCAGCTCTGTAATTCACACGTAAGGCGAGTGACCTAGTCAGTTCCGCTGTCCTGGGCACACAGCAAGCGCCAAGCTCAGCACCCACCATCCGTCTTTGCTTCAACATGTCTTTCAACACCCTCTCCTCCCTTTGTGCAGATTCTCTGTGTCCTCAGCTCTGCACTCCCTGTTCTCTTCCCTTAGATTCAGGATGGCCAAGTTCCCTCGGCCATGTGCCTCTATCAGAAGAAATTTCCCTACTCACCCTTCTCATTCAAAATTCTTGGTAGCGGGACCTCCCTGGTGGTCCAGTGGGTAAGACTCTGTGCTCCCAATGCAGGGGGTCCGGGTTCGATCTCTGGTCGGGGAACTAGATCCTGCACGCGTGCCGCAACTAAGAGTCCATATGCCGCAACTAAGAGGCCGCACGCTGAAACTATCAGCCCTCGTGCCACAACTAAGGCCCAGCACGGCCAAAATAAAAGTAGACAAATAAAATATGCATCTATATTAAAAAATTCATGGTGGCAAGATGGGGAAGATTATTGTACGCACCTGAGTCTCAGAAGGAAACGGGCACCTCTTACTTCAGGTGACTACATCCTGTGATCACCCAGAAATCCACTGAAGAACCGGAAGGGCCTCTGGAGTTGTTCGGCATCAATTAGCAGCTGTGTGAGTCCGAGGATGTTACTTGACCTCTCTGAGTCATAGTCTTCCCATCTGTAACATGTGGATAATAACACAGACCCTGCAGAGGTACTGAGAGAATTATCCATAATATATGCAAAGCAGCTGGTACAGTCAGCCAGCCCTCTGAATGGTAGCTATAGTTACTCCCCACCTCTGCAATGATGACCTTCAAGCAAGCAGAGTATTCGGCTGCCTGGAAACTACTTAGGGGCAGGGGATCCGCCGTGGCTGACACATGCCACTTTCCAGCTCGAGCTCCACTGCTGTCACGGATGTCTCGGTGGCCCATCCCAGCCAGACTAGGCACTCCCCTCATCTTCCTTGCACACTCAATCTTTAAAAAATTAGTGGGCTTCCCTGGTGGCGCAGTGGATGGGGGTCCGCCTGCCGATGCAGGGGACGCGGGTTCGTGCCCCAGTCCGGGAAGATCCCACATGCCGTGGAGCGGCTGGACCCGTGAGCCGTGGCCGCTGGGCCTGCGCGTCCGGAGCCTGTGCTCCCCAACGGGAGAGGCCACAGCAGTGAGAGGCCTGTGTACCGCAAAAAAAAATTAGTAAAATATGGGAATTCCTTGGTGGTCCAGTGGTTAGGACTCTGAGTTCTCACTGCTGAGGGCCCGGGTTCGATCCTTGGTTGGGGAGCTAAGATCCCACAGGCCATGCGGCGTGGCGAAAAAAAAAAAATTAGTAAAATTACACTGACCTAATTCTTCCCAAATTCGTCCAAACGAAACATGTAAAACTCAGCCAAGCTGCTGTCCAGAGTCTGTTTCTGGCATCAACCCGCAAAGACCCCATGCCCAGCTTTTGAGCTAAGGTGCGAGGCACAGACACTGGGCTGGAGCTGGGGAAACAGCGACACTGTGTGGCCAGGAGGAAGGGGAGCCCAGCGCAGAGTGGGCGCTGGGGACCTGGCCCTGGCTCAGGCAGAGGAGAGGCCCTGACAGTCAGAAAATAGAAAGAGGAGGGAACACAGCACCTTACACGTGCGAGTGGACCCACTTCCTACTCAATGCTCCTCCCGTCCCCAGCCTCAGACTACGAAGGCAGGGCAGTGCACGCTCTCAGATCGGAAGGGACAAAAGCAGGCTGCCCGCAGGGCATTTGTAACGTTTCCAGTGTTTGCTGCCTTTGCTCCTGGGAGCCGAGGGAGATTTACAGAAACATCGGGCCATCTTCCTCCCTCTCAGATATTTCCTTTTGGTGAGGACTCAGACCTTGCAGAACTGAGGAAAGTGTGAAGGAAGCAGCTGGTGCTGTAGAGTTATTACTGTCAAAGGGAAGTATCTTTATTTTTTGTTGTTTGTTTAATTTCTTTTTCTTTAAAAATTTTTTTTGTCTTCTTTTTCAAAGGGAAGTATCTTTATAATTGTTTTTTGGTTTGTTTTGGGGGGTTTTTTTGGCCACAAGGCATGCAGGATCTGATCCCCAACCAGGGCTCGAACCTTTGTCCCCTACATTGGCAGGCAGATTCTTAACCGCTGTGCCACCAGGAAAGCCCTCAGATCAATTTCTGTCACTTGGAACTTTTTTTTTTTTTTTTTTTTTTTTTTTGCGGTACGCGGGCCTCTCACTGTTGTGGCCTCTCCCGTCGCGGAGCACAGGCTCCGGACGCGCAGGCTCAGCGGCCATGGCTCACGGGCCCAGCCGCTCCGCGGCATGTGGGATCTTCCCGGACCGGGGCACGAACCCGCGTCCCCTGCATCGGCAGGCGGACCCCATCCACTGCGCCACCAGGGAAGCCCATCACTTGGAACTTTGAGAAAACAAACTACACTGTTCCCTCATCTGTTGAGTGAGAATCATCATTCCTCCAGCAATTATGTATGGAACCATCTCTCTGCAAGGCACTATTTGAGATTCTGGGAGACAGAGCTGGGAACAAAAGAGATTTTTTTAAAAGTCCTTCCTTTATGAAACTTCCCTTCTACTAAAAAGGTCTCTGGAAAACCAGTAAATCTAAGGGAGACGACAACGTCAAATCAGAGACTAGCCAAAGGGCTGGTTGACCCAACAGACAGAGCACAGCCCCCAGTCCTAGAAAGCATGCTAGAGGGCCGGACCCCTTGAAACAGTCACATCCCTTTTGGCTTTAAAATAAAATTGGTTTAAAGGATGCAGCTTTCTTTTTTATATATTTTTAAAAAGTATTTATTTATTTTGGCTGCACATATATATGGAATTTAAGAAAAAAAATGCCATGAAGAACCTAGGGGTAAGACAGGAATAAAAACACAGACCTACTAGAGAATGGACTTGAGGATATGGGGAGGGGGAAGGGTAAGCTGTGACAAAGTGAGAAAGTGGCATGGACATATATACACTACCAAACGTAAAATAGATAGCTAGTGGGAAGCAGCCGCATAGCACAGGGAGATCAGCTCGGTGCTTTGTGTCCACCTAGAGGGGTGGGATAGGGAGGGTGGGAGGGAGGGAGACGCAAGAAGGAAGAGATGGGAACATATGTATAACTGATTCACTTTGTTATAAAGCAGGAACTAACACACCATTGTAAAGCAATTATACTCCAATAAAGATGTAAAAAAAAAGTATTTATTTATTTAGGCTGCATCAGGTCTTCATTGCAGCACACAGGATCTTTCTTTTAGTTGCAGCACACGGGCTTCTTAGTTGTGGCATGTGGGATCTAGCTCCCTGACCAGGAATCGACCCTGGACCCTGTGCTTTGGGAAAGCAGAGTCTTACCCACTGTGCCACCAGGGAAGTCCCTACAGAGGCCCACTTCCTATAGCTGCCTTTTCTTTTACATCTTGGAGCAGTTGCTGCAGCCCCTCCTGATGGTTTGCTGACAGGGCCCACACTCGGGCCAGCTCCCTCTGTACTGCAGTTTCCTATCTGCTTTGGCTGTGGCAGCTTTAAGGCTATTTCCAATTATCCTGGGGAGCAGTAGAAATACACATAAGTGACAAGTTAAATTTGCAGATCATTTAAAAAGCTAATTTCAGCCACCTCTTCTCCCACTCTGTTATTTATGAAAACTACTCAGGAAGCCCCAGTTAACTGATTTGGTTCTATCTTCTGTTGCCGCCTCGGGCAGAGCTGCAAATGGACAGACCGAAGAGCAAAGGGCAGGCGGCAGGGGAGGAAGCAGAGCGTGGACAATCTACGTGAAAATCCACTGTGTGAAGGCTCTTCCAAGCACCGAACATCTGACCTCATATCTGGGCCAAACCTTCTTACTTAGGGGCAAATTACCTGGCATTCTTATGTAGAATCAGGAATTAAAGCACCTTTCCTTATTGTTCGGGTATAACTACCCTGCAGATTCTTACATAACAAAGGACTCACAATAATACTTAGCAACCACGGCTGGGCGGTGGGGGGGGGGGGGGGATCCTTCTCAGCTCCCCAGGCTTCTTCCAGAGACGTGAAGCTTGTCCTCCCAACCAGAGGGCAGGGGTTTCCAATAAAGACAGACAATCCATGTTCTGCAGCATCTCAGCCAGAAGTGGTGACAGTTACTTTTATTTTATTTTTTTTACATATTCCATGTCTCCAGTGCCTCTCTAACTCCCCTCCAAAATTAATGAAAGCGTTCATTCCTGTGTACATGGTGGGCATGGGCGTGTACAAGCGCACGCACACGCACACACTGAGGTCCCAGAATACATGTGACCACGGTCAGTGGGGGTCTGGCAATGCGTCAGAGCCTGTTTTAAGATGGAGATGAGGACTTTTCCCACCTTCTTGGGACAGTGCGGCTCTCCTCCCAAGAAATGGGCTTCTTTCTTGATAAATCACTGGAGCTGTAAGATCGTTGTCTCGTGGAGAAATTTCAACCACAGGCGTCTTGTTATGGGCCCAGAGCTCCAAGGATAACAAAGCTTAAATAAAATTATATATATATATATATATATATATATATATATATATATATATATATATATATATATATATTTTGGCCACGCGGCATACAAGTTCCTAGTTCCCCGACCAGGGATTGAACCCATGCCCGCTACAGTGGAAGTGCAGAGTCCTAACCACTGGACCACCAGGGAAGTCCCTAAAATAATAATGATTTAAGGGAAGAAGCAGGGCAGAATTTCAGTGGAAATAAGCAACTTGGGGATTTAATACAAGTAGCAAGTTTTGTTTCTCAGCTCAAAGGATGGAGCGTGGATGACAACGAAATGTATTCTCCAAACTAGGACTTCGAATTCAGTTCCTGAGACTCTGGTCACAAAGCCTTTGTGAGTGGAGGGCTGGCCTCATCTTGACCCCAGCTGTGGCTGTCTTCCCACCCTCCCATCTACTTTAAGTGGAGGCAGTCAGGCATGCCTTTCTCTGAATTTCATCTTGAAGACAAGGTGAATGCCTGCAGACAGAGCTAAGTAAATAACACCTTATTATATTCATAGTGGATCTGTAGGCTTCCCCCAGTCCCGGGTGGAAGATCCCAGGGCAGATCGGTTCTTTCCCCTCTCATCAAAAAGGCTCCCTGGGGAATTCCCCAGCAGTCCAGTGGTTAGGATTCGGTGCTTTCACTGCCATGGCCCGGGTTCAACCCCTGGTCAGGGAACTAAGATCCCACAAGCTGCTGTGGCACAGCCAAAAAAAAAAAAAGAAAAAAAGAAAAAAAAGAAAGCCTCCCTGGATGGCTGCTTGGTCCAGGCATTTCATTAATTCAATTAGGCTACATGTTAATACATTTCAGGTGCCAGGGAATTCTGCACGGTGTTGCCAAGAGCACCAGGTTGGGAATTAGGGCCCAGCTGCCTGTCTCCCCGTGGGTCCTGGGCTAGCTCTCAGTGCCTGTAGGTCCAGTAGAGTCTCTGGACCACCAGCGCAGGGTTCCCTCAGGTCCTTGATGAGGGTGTGGACAGTGGTCCTAGCTCCACCCACCCCAGATCAAGTGAATAAACATTTCTGGCATTGCAGGTCTAGGACTCCGCATTTTCACAGCACACTAAGGTTTAGGACCTGCTCATGGTTTGGAGGTCCTCATCTGGACACACAGGAGCTGGGGGTCTGACTGCCACACAGTCTGCGGTTCTGAGCAGAAGCTTTTTTTTTTTTTTTTTTTGCTTCGCCACACAAGCTTGTGGGATCACAGTTCCCCGACCAGAGATCGAACCCTGGCCCCTGGCAGTGGAAGTGCGGCGTCCTAACCACTGGACCGCCGGGGAAGTCCCCAGAAGCTCAGTCTTCTAGGGCGGCCTCCGCATTCTCCACCCACTTCCCACTGCCTCACCGGCCACGCCACAGGCCGCTGCCAATTCACCAGGATCCCACAAGCGTGTGACAATAAGTCTAACTTCATCCCAACCCGTTTTGAAAATTAAATAATCCCGAGACCTGGTTGTCAGCGGCTGCAGCAATCACGTGGGTGTTTGAACATACAATCTGCCCCACAGTTGGAAGGAAAACATTGGGTATTCGCCCATTCCCGTGCCAGGACTCTGCAGGAATAAGCTCGGCGCGACAGGGGTGATCCATCTCCCTTTGTGAACACGGGGCCACTTTTTGGGATTGTGGGCAAGTCACTCCCAACTAACTTTCTGAAGTGTCTGAGGATGAACTGGGTCTCAGCTCTTAAACACTTTGAGCACCTGATACAAGGTAACTCTCGGGGTCTGTGGACCCGTGATGTAGGCAAGGGCAATGAAGCCAGCCAGTGTTTCAAAACCCTGACCGTCACGGTTGATTTGGGTGACTGGTTGGTTTATTTGGTTAAATGCCAGTGATTGAAGCCAAGGACACGCTTTTGATCTTCTGTAGGCCAGGTGGTTTTAACACTTTCTCTCATGGACCATTCCTCTTGAAAATGTCGACCAATCTGAGTAAGCGTGCGAGGAACAGTTACAGGGAACACAGCCCTACATCGGACGGTCCTCGGTGTCGGGTCAGGAGGTCCTTCTTTGGGTACTGAAGACACAGCAGGATATGGGACCGTGGACGCCCTCAGGCAGAACCTCTTTTACACTCTTCTGCAACGTCATTTGCTCGTTATAACCAAGTTAATCCCGTAATCCCATCACTTCCCCGGAAACAAACTTTTCTAACATAAAACTGGTGTCTTTTGTGGCTTCTGGCTCGCTGGACAGCCTGTCTCAGTGTCTCTCCCAGAGACCCCCGCCTTTTCTAGGGTGCCTGAGCTCTGCCTTATTCTCTCCTGTCCCAGATACTCCAAAACTGAAGTTCTGGTCCCAAAACCGCACATGGCAACACGGAGAAGCCAGCAGAGGGCATCCCCAACGCCTGTGGTCACCAAGAGCCCGGGAAGACTGGTGGGAGGTAAAATGCGGAAGGTGGGAAGAGGAGGTAAATGTGAGGTTTAACCCTAACTCTGAATTCTGTTCAGAGCAGCGATGTTAACGGCCATCATGTAACTGTGTTGCCCGTGCGGAGAAGGTGTGCACGCACGCATCACCTTATGAATTCTCACGATGTCCCCCTGTCTCTGCAACACCACACTAGGGCTCTGGAACGTCTCCATTCTCTCGCCCTCTTCCGTGTGTGCACCGTGTAGCAGGGTTCCAAGGATCAGATCGAAAATAAAAGGACCCATGAAACATAACCGTGTGTCCAAGTAAGGAAAGAGAAACTTCAGTGGAGGGTGTTTAATGTCAGAGGGAAACTACATCTGGGGCACAGGTGAAGAGCCCGCAACAGGCCGGCCGAGCGTGGCCGCACCTGCCCCAGCTTCCCGCAACGGGGAGGGCCGGCAGAAGCATCAGAGCGTCCGCTCCCTGCGCGGGAGCACGGTGCCATCCGCCCTCGCCAGTCACCACCTGGCTTTCTGCAGCTCAGGCACAGAGAGTCCATGTCTCTCCTGACACATCAGGTCAAACGACCCCTCCCTCCTGGTGCAGGTGCCAGTGAATCGCAGAGGAAAAGTAATTCTCGCTGGAAAGGCAGGCCCCGGAGTCTGGGGAGGAGCTGTCCCTCTGTGGTCCCCAGAGACGGCGTGGGGCCTGTCCTCTTTCCTGTAACTGTGGATTCTGCAAGTATGCACACGGACGAAAGTGCAAGGAGGCACTGGGCCTCTCATGGAACCAGTCGGTGTTCTGGACGAGACCCAGAAGATGCCAGGCGTGAGGCTGGGTTCCCGTCACTCCACGGGGCCGCCTGGCCCAGAGGCCAGGGTCGCAGGGCAGTCACCCACCCAGCAAAGACTCCAGACATCATCAAGGTCCCCCTCCAAGCACCACCTCTGTCCTCAAGGCCGCGGTGGGTAGACAGGGAACATTCCCAAGTCCCTACCTCTTGAGAGTCCCCACCAGAGGTGGGGACAGAGCCCTTTTCCCACCCACTGGGATCAGAGAACCAGCAAAATCCAATCCTCCAAGATTTCCAGCGTCTCTTAAATAGGCTTTTCCTTTCCGTTTTCTTCCTTCAGTTATTTACCATCCATCCTTGTCTTTATACAAATATAAAATAGATTTATACAGATCTAGATCCTATAGACTCTGCAGCAGTGTGGAGGGGCACAGGAGAGCGGCCCTGTCTACTTGCAGACGAACTGGTCCACGACCTGCGTGCACTTCTTGCAGCGGACGAAGCAGCACCAGTGGAACTTGCAGTGGCAGCGCTCGGTCTGCACGCTCTTGAACTGGTCGTAGCCGCGGCCGCAGCACATGAGCGCACAGCCGTCCAGGCCCTCGGACGTCTTGTTGCACAGGCGGCCCTGCGTGCCCAGCGAGCCCGTGCTCTGGTCGCGCAGGCAGTAGTCCGGGCTGGGGTCCACGTAGACCAGGTCCTCGGGGGTGGGCTGCTTGAAGCGGCTGTTGACCAGCTCCAGCTTGCCCCGGCGGGTGATGCGCATGGCAGCCGCGCTATCGTACTTCTCCTTCAGCTGGTCCCCCACCTTGCGGAACTCCGCCAGCTGCAGCCAGCAGGTCTTGAGGCTGCAGGACCCCGAGACGCCGTGGCATTTGCAGGCCACGTCTGCCGTCTTATACACAGCCTGCGGGGAGAGGGGGAGGAGAGAGAAGGGGATGAGAAGGAACATCCCTGACGGAAGATGCCCAGAGGCTGGCTAGGGCGAGTGCAGGAGAGGGCCGGCAGGGTGCGTGTGCGGAGCGCCGGTTTTCCAGCCGTGTCCAAAGGTCTTTCCAGGTTGAAAGTGGATAAAAGGAACAGCACACAGAAAACTTCTGGGGAGGTGACGGCCATGTCTGAGTCACTACCAGGATGGCACACTTGCCCTTTTTGTTACCCATTTATTATCACCTGAAATTTGTCACAAGAAATGTGTCGTTACCAGCAGGAAAAAAAAAAAAAAAAAGGCTATTTCTATCTTGATCAAAGTCTCAAACAAATAAAAACCAACAACATGAGTGTAGCTTTTACACGATATGGAGCCCAGTCCAGAAAAAAGAATCAGCCGTACCGGGAGCCTAGAACAGAGACCGCTGGCACGGCCCTGGCTAGCCGAAAGCTATCCACAATCCTGTCAAGTCCCCTAAGAATTAAACGGTCCCTTTTTCTATGTTAACAGTTGGTCACTAGCTCTACAGTCATCGGAGCCTCACCATAAACCACAGCACATTGTGACAAGACACCCCCTGGGAGTGGCTGTGATGCAGGGGAGGGGCAGGCCCTCTGCGATGGGAGAGCAGACCGGTGGGTCCATCTTAAGGGCGGATGTCTTGGAAAACAAATCCACCCAGAAGTCACTGAACCACAAAAATGGGAGCGGACCTGAACGTGGGCTACCCCAAATCCAAATGGAAAAGCAAGAGCAGACCAGAAAGCTGCTTACAAAGTGCCTTTCAGCGAAAGCATACGGATGCATTGTGTCAACTAGCCCTGGCAGCCGGCCCAGAAGTGCAGATGGCAGGATAAAGATGCAGGTCCACTGCCCAACATTTTCTTCTGCCACAGTTATTGTCACCGACGCAGGCAGGACTCATTTGTCAAGGGTTTCTCTCGGCTTTCCTTTCAAGAGTCCCCAGGTTGTGTCTTTATCCAGCACTGTGGCTGGGACCACTGCAGGTGCAAGAGAGAGCTTCAGCTGCACGAGCTCATATTACTCCTGTCCAAACTCTTCCTGATTTTTTTCTGGTACAGAACTATTCCCACTATTTCCGGGTGGAGAAACTGTCGCTCTACATGAGGCTCAATAAACTGTGCAAGGGCCACCCAGGAAGGGTTGCTCACCAAACTTGGGGCTTAAAAACGGATTAGGGTGGAGAAGTCAGGCAGGCCCCTCCCCAAGGTTAAAGGCACCAGCACTTGGCTGGCAGCTCCAGGCCAAAGGCAGAAAGGAACTGACACCCCATTCCGACAGGGACTTCAAAGACGGGGCCCGCAATCATCCTCTGGCGCAAATCCCCCGGGTCTGAGCTGGAGCCTGACATTCCTTGGAAATGGTCCTCGGTTTAGAGAGGGATGTCAGGCAGCTGGTGCTGTTAGAAGAAGGAGGAAACATTAAGGGCCTAAAACTGTGTACCCGACACTGAGTGACTGGGGGTGAGGGATGGATAAGCATCTCCACGGGGAGATTTGGGAGGGACAGGAATTTTAGTAAAACAAATCAGGAAGGGAGAGCGTCACTGACCCTCACTATTTAGACGTCCATTCTACCTTCTTCTGGGAAGAAAGACAGCATAGAGACGGTTATGTTTGTATTTTAAATATTTTACTGTTGCTAATATATAGATGCTCCTCTTGCAAGAGAAGGAGGTTGGTCATTTTGGCCCTTGCTGCGAACTGAAAAAGCAAGAGAATGTTTAAAAATTTTTCTTAGGTCTACATCTCGCCCACTGGCAGAGCCCCTTGCCCCTCTTCCGCATCTAACGGTGTGACGGAGCTCGGTCACTGGCAGGAATGTCACAAGGACAAGGCAGCTTTCATCTAGAAAATGCTCAGAGGCCCTTGAGTGACAAGGCAGTATCAACCCACCGCCCCTGGCTTCAGTATTGTAAAACAGGGTCACTAGAGGCTCTCAAAGGCCAAGAGAAATTTCTTGCAAAGTATGCCCGAGATTTCCTCTGTGGTCAAGATGTCAGATCCTAGATATCCTACCCTTTAAAAAGATCTGGTTGTAAAACACCCGTCTGGGGCATTTTCAATGCCGGCCACCTTGTTTCCTGAGGAAGGTTCTGTGTAGGTGTCAGGAGGTGGGAGGTGATTGATGGCGAGGCCTGCTCCTTGGAGGGGGGATAAGACATAGAGAGGGACAGAGACTCCCCGCCTGGAGCAGATGGACGCCGGGGAGAGATAAAGGGCTGTGCAGAGGTGAGGAGACTGCAGGGGGCAGACAGACGAAGCCGGGGAGGGGGTAGGACAGGCTGATGGAAGGCGCAGCCAAGATAAGGGCTGGAAAAAGCAAACAAACAATTAAGGGTGAAGAAATGAGGAGCCAGCAGAAGTGGGGCCGGATGAGGACGAGCGGCTGGGCACCTCCGCATCTGCCCCGGGGCCCCAGGCAAAGCCTTCCTGAATTTGACCTCTTGCTAGGAGGCCACGGGGAGTTTTCCCTGCACTGTCACGTGCGGGGGTCCCAGGGCAGCCCGCTCCTCAGGAGCTGGAGTGAGCAAAGTCTAACATCTCAGCCAGGTCCGCAAGGCTCCACTGCGCTTCGCAGAGACTGCCAGCCACGGGGGATGGGAAAGATTATGGGAGTACGCGGTGTTTGAACTGGGACCTCGAAAAATGGGTAGAATTTGGGCATTCAGGAGATAAAGTGAAGACCCTAACCTTTTTTTTTTTAAATCAGTCTCTCACGGTTAGGCTCCCAAAGACTGGCAAACAGAGAGGAAGTCGTGGGAGACTGAGGCAGCTCCACAGATGCCCTCAGAGCAGAAGAGTTCTGGTCTCTCCACCCGGATTTATAGCACAATGGCCACAGATCAGAGCGACGGCCCGAACTCCTGACACGCCACAGCTGAACACCCATATCTGGCTAAACAAAACTAGCCTCTGGACGTGGGCTCTGCAAGGAAGATGCTGGGCAGTGACCAATTCTAATTTTGACTTGACGTCACGCTAGTGATGGCGCTAGGTTTACACACGGGTACCATGTTCTACCAGCACCACAGGACGCTAAGTCACAGAAGAGGCATTTCCAATCCCCTTTGTTTGATATGTGCTCCTATGAAACGAGTTAATTTTTTAAGAAATTAATATATTAACACTTTTTAGAAGTATATCCATATCCTGTTACTGAGTCACCAATGAACCAACATTAAATTTCTGAATTTACTTCTCCTCCAGAAACTGCTGCTCCTGTTTTATCGTTAGCTCATTGGCCTCACTAAGTACCTTGCTGGGCCCCGAGCCCGGGCTTGACACAGACCTGAGTGTGGACAGCTCTCCCAGAGAGAGGTCTGTGTGGTTTCCTGAGAGGTCCGTGGCCCCGGCCCTTCGCCAGGAGGGCCTCCTGCCACCCAGCACTCGGGCCTCAGACCTCTGTCCAGGGAGATCTGGACGCACATCCACGGTGGACGCCTGAAGAGTGGAAGACAGCTTCTGGCTGAGCGAGGCCTCCAGTCGGTAGCAGAGGCAGACCCCGTCGGGGCAGACCCTGCTCAGGAGAGAGGAGCAGGCCGTGTGCTCAGACATGGGGGCTTCCCGAGCAGGTGCCGGCAGATGAGGCCCGAGCTCTCCAGCACCCGTGCAGGAAGCCCAGAGCCCTGGCCCAGGTGTGCTCTGCACAAACAATAAACCCAGCTCTCCCCAAACCTACATTTTAGTCTCCACTGAAACTGAGGCTCAGAAGACCCTCGCCTCTTACATGAGACTGATGAGACTGGGCCTTCAAAGGATGGTTGCCTTCCACAGTTCCACTTAGGTTAAAGCACCCAAGTGTGTTTGCCATCAGTACTGAAGTGTGCTTTTGGACTGGGTCTCGGGATATGCATGATGGCAGCCCTGAAAAGTCGGCTCTGCTTTACCCGAGCCTCTAACAAACCATAAACCCTAGACGAGGTCTGATGGCCTAAACTTCCAATCATCCTAACTGTTCAAACGACACAGGAGGGGCAGTCAAGACAAGAGGTGCCTGGGATTCTGGTGACGAGACTGCACCCAAGTCCTACAGGCACGGATGTCCTGTGGAGAAACAGATAAGGCTAAAAGAGTGACAACTGCGTGTGTCTCGTGGGAAATGGAGCCTTTGGAAATCAAGGATGAGTTCCAGTGTGGGAATCTAGGTCAGCATCATAAGAATCTCTGTGGTCAGACTCAACCCCTTCCTGGACCAGCTGCCATCGCACAGCAGAGCCCAGGAACAGCCGATGGTCTAGTTGTCTGCGGGGGTGGGGTCCTTCATCTGGGTGTGTGTGGGGGCGGGGTCCTCCATCCAGGTGTGTGTGGGCGCGGCCCTCCGTCCAGGTGTGTGTGTGGCAGGGCCCCCTGTCCAGGGTGTGTGTGGGCAGGGCCCCCTGTCCAGGTGTGTGTGGGCGGGGCCCTCCGTCCACGTGTGTGTGTGGCAGGGCCCCCTGTCCAGGTGTGCATGTGGGTGGGGCCCCCTGTCCAGGTGTGGGGGGGGCGGGGCCCGCCGTCCCGGTGCGCGTGGGGCGGGGTCGCTTACCCTCCGGCCGGCCTCGTTGTTCTGCAGGTTCATGAGCACGCGGCCCTGCTCCTCCGAGCCCTTGGCGAAGTTCTTCTCGCGCTCGCGGGCGTCCACGAACTCCTTGGCGAAGCGGTAGCCGTAGTCCACGTTGTCGCCGCAGCCGCCCCACAGCCAGTCCCGGGGCAGGTCCTTGGGCCGCGCGGCCCGGCTGCAGCCGCACGTGGACAGCTCCCCCTCGCGGCAGGCACGGCTGATGGCGTTGACCACCCCGGCCGCGCTCACGGCGTAGGTGAAGGCCGTCTCCCGGCTCCCTGCGGGTGGACAGGAGACGGGTGAGGCCCTCACCCCCTGCCGCCCCGCCAGCCCGCACCCCGGGAGGGGCACCTCTCCCTGCCGAGGTCCCCGGGGTTAGAAAGTTAGAAAGCGCCCTGGACCAGGAAGCGAAGTTGACTCGTCTGCCCGTGAGCCCCTTCAGCCCCGGCCTGCACCTCATCCCTTCCGGAGAGGTCGCCCCGGCTGTGCCTTCCTAGGAGGCCGGCCTGAGTGGACGGCAGGGGGGGCGTGGAGGCACTGGTGGATCAGGTGGGACGGTCGGAACGAGACTGGGCACAAATCATGGGACCCCCAGTGCAGCTCTATCCTGGCAAACACCTCTCCTTCACAGGTGTGTTTCTCCCCCTCCACGAGTCACACATCTGTCTTTTTACGCCTGCATTATCTAGCTGGACAGCGGCCGAGACCAGGAGTAGAAATGAACTAGGATGACAGAATCCAGAATCGTCTGGGCCGTTTCCCTCTGTCCCCCGAGGTCCACACTGCCTCCCACCCCGACAGCACTGGGGGACCACCTCCACGGTCACTCAGCACGGTCTTTCTAAACGTCCAGATCATTTCCTGTAAAAAATCCAAACTGTGCGGGCTTCCCTGGTGGCGCAGTGGTTGAGAATCTGCCTTCCGATGCAGGGGACACGGGTTTGAGCCCTGGTCCAGGAGGATCCCACATGCCGCAGAGCAGCTGGGCCCGTGAGCCACAACTGCTGAGCCTGCGCGTCTGGAGCCTGTGCTCCGCAACGGAAGAGGCCGCGATAGTGAGAGGCCCGCGCACCGCGACGAAGAGTGGCTCCTGCTTGCCACAACTAGAGAAAGCCCTCGCACAGAAACGAAGACCCAATACAGCAAAATAAATTAATTAATAAAAACTCCTATCCCCAACATCTTCTTTAAAAAAAAAAAAATCCAAACTGTGTACTTTATTGCTATAGTGAACCACTTAAGAACCCATATGATGGATGTTCTACTTCAATAAAAACGTTGATAAAAAAATAACACTCAGGGACATGCAAATCAAAATCACGAGACATCACTTCACACCCACGAGGATGGCTATAATCAAAAAGGCAGGGCTTCCCTGGTGGTGCAGTGGTTGAGAGTCCGCCTGCCGACGCAGGGGACGCGGGTTCGTGCCCCGGTCCGGGAAGATCCCACATGCCGCGGAGCGGCTGGGCCCGTGAACCATGGCCGCTGAGCCTGCGCGTCTGGAGCCTGTGCTCCGCAACGGGAGAGGCCACAACAGTGAGAGGCCCACGTACCGCAAAAAAAAAAAAAAAAAAGGCAACTAATGACGAGTTGATGAGGATATGGAAAAACCGGAACCCTCATGTGTTGCTGGTGGGAACGTTTTAAGGCACAGCTGCTTTGGAAAACAGTCTGGCAGCTCCTCAAAAGGTTAAATGTAGAACTACCATATGACCCAGGAATTCCACTCCTAAGAGTATATCCAAGATAAATGAAAACATATGTCCACAGCGAAACTAGTACGTGAATGCTCGTCGCAGCATTATTCATAATACCCCAAAAGTGGAAACAACTCATATTGTCCATCAGCGAATGAATGGGTGAACAAAAGGTGGCATTATCCATGCAATGGAATATTACTCAGCCATAGAAAGTAATGAAGTGCTGCGGACAGGCTACAACATGGTTGAACCTTGAGTTATTATGGTAAGTGAGCCACTTGGCATTTTGTATCTGTATTGAACAGACACAAAAGGCCATGTATGATCCCGTTTATATGAAATGTCCACGATATGAAAATTCATAGAGACAGATTAGTGCTGTCTAGGGTTTGGGGAAGAGGGAGAAGAGACGGAGAGTGACCACTTGTGGGTGTGCAGCGTCTCTATAGGGCTGTGAAAATGTCCTGAGATTAGAGGGTGGTGACGGTTGCACAACCTGGTGAACTGTACACTTCAAAATGCTGAATTGGGGCTTCCCTGGTGGCGCAGTGGTTGGGAGTCCGCCTGCCGATGCAGGGGACGTGGGTTCGCGCCCCGGTCCGGGAGGATCCCACATGCCGTGGAGCGGCTGGGCCCGTGAGCCATGGCCGCTGGGCCTGTGCGTCCGGGGCCTGTGCTCCACAGCGGGAGGGGCCACAGTGGTGAGAGGCCCGCGTACCGCCAAAAAAAAAAAAAAAAAAAAATGCTGAATTGTACCACACATGAATTACATTCAGTAAAGCTGTTATGAGAAACGATAAATAATACTCGTATGGACTCAGGTATGGAGGGAGGGGAGGCATTCTTAGCAGGGAACTGAGATTCAGTCGTGATCTCAGCGATTAAACCAGGCAGGATCTTCTGCTCCCCACGTGCCCCCTCTTCTGAGCCTCCAAGGTCAGGGGTAGCCGTCCCACGATCCTGTCTTGGCAGGTGGTGAGGAAGGCAGTCTGCAGTCACTGCACCTGGCCCTACTTCTGGATGGTCTAGGTACAACACAGTGGAGTTTGCAACCAGAACAGACAGGGCAAGTCAGTTTTTCTCCAGTAACCAGGGGTCAGGAGAAGCACCAGAGAAAACCAGGTGACGTGGGAAGCCACACTCATGATTCAGCCCTCGGGACTGATGTGTGAGCCAGTGTGAACCACAGCCAGAGACAGGATCTGTGGGTCTAGGGAGTTAGACTATGCGAGCTCCCAGGACGGTAAGATGGCCAAGGGGTCTTAGGGAGGAGGGACTGGGCACCCCTTTGAAGGAGTCATGCCTGAGAAGTCTCCCTAAAACAGTTCCTCAACTCCCAACCTGGCATCCAGGGACAAGGAGGAGAGTCTGAAGCCAGGCCCAGATCTACACTCCATCCGCTGTGAGCATCGCTTTTACAACACGCCTTGGAGCATCGGGTTGGGTTCCCAAGGCCACCCACTCCATCTTTTTAAAATGACTCTAATCACCAGAATGTTCTTTCTTTGAGTAAGCTGAAAGATGCCTCCCTATAACTTCCCTTTTCTGGAGTTAATCCCTCTTCCATTTGACAGCCCTTCAGGATTTGAAAACAACGAATATGCCTTTTATGTTTTCTCTTTTCCAAGCTACATATGTCTGATTTCTTCCACCACCGTTCTTTAGCAAACACGCTTTGCAGAGCTGAGTCACCCCTCTCAGAATTGCCTTTTAAAATAACATTCCTGCAGCTGAGCGTAATCCTGCAGACGTCAGGGCTCTGGGGGTCCA
Organism: Monodon monoceros; assembly: GCF_005190385.1. Lineage (NCBI taxonomy): Eukaryota > Metazoa > Chordata > Mammalia > Artiodactyla > Monodontidae > Monodon > Monodon monoceros. Next base: position 1,612,169 of record NW_021703783.1, read on the forward strand.
GCCCACCATGTAGTTGGATCCCGGTCTGTCCCGGTGAATCCCCTCAGGATCCCCCATGGTCACTCTGTCTCCTTCGGTTGGGGGCATCATTCGGCCCTGGGCGCAGGCAGCTCTGCCTTCCTGGGGCAGCACGTGGGCCTCAGGGAAGCCTAAGGACAGACCTCGTGCTGCTCTCTGCAGTGGAGAACTGGGGGCATCTCTGTATGTGAAACAATACAGAGAGGATACAGGCTGAGAAACCAGCAGCCAGGGAGCTCCTGAGGGGTCGTGAATCTTCCCGGGACACAGAGACAGCAGGACAACATCACGTCCTCTGTTCCACAGCTGCCCAGCTACCCGCAGGAGCCTCCCGCCTCCGTGGCCTCCCTGGCCTCCAGGCGAGGTGCCTGGTGCCCTCCAGGCCTCTCTGCTGCCCTCTGGTGGGGGACGCTTGCAGTGGCTCAGAGGAAGGAGTCTCAGAAGCCACCCGCCAGACACAGGGAGAGGACTCGCCAGAATGCCTGGGCCCAGCAGGAGGCGGCAGGACAGCTTCCCAGGCAGCAGAAGCCTGCAGGGAAGCTGCAAAAGGGGACGGTGAGAATAAGGCAAACAGAGGGGTTCCATTTGTAGCGGAGTAAGGCAGAGACTGGTAGCGTCTGCTTTCATGGTCACTCCACCACGCAGACCTGCACCCCACGGAGTTTCTGTTCCCGACACGCCTTCTTCCCTAAAGCAAAGCCGCACTTTCGGGCCTTCACGCAACAAAATTACGAGAAAAGGATCTGGCCAACGTCAGGCATTCACTAGGTCCCAAAGAAATATTAGTTCCCTGACAGTGATTAGGGGATGCCTCTCTCTACACCTGGGCCATCCTAGTTTCCTCACCTGAAACCCAGCAGGCAGGGAGGAGAGTGGCTAACCAAGACTCTCACCAGGAAGAAGGGAAGAAGGGAAGAAGGGACAGGCACTAAGCGTATTTGAGAAGAACTGATCAACTATGAATGAATCCCATTTGACCCCCAAGCCTATTGTTTCGGGAAAGCTGCCCAGCAGGACTGTTACAGGAACTCATGAGAATTCCTTTCAAGGGCCTTGAGTTGATGCTGAAGGAAGAAGAGAGAAGCAAGGTTCAAAGTGTAATCTCCCTGGACCTCACTTCTCAATGTGGGGCAGGGAGGGAGGGGAAGGGGGTCAGGAGAGGGAGGGGCCTTCGCAAAAGCGCAGAATCCCTAACTCCCCTGGTCCCGGCCTGCTGGAAACCGCAGCCTCAGGGAACTGCAGAATGTTGCCTTGGTGGGGGGGGGAGCTGTTCGAGGAGAGTGTGAGCCGGGACATGGTGCTCTAACACCTTCCTTTTATGGCCCTGGGGATAAGAACCAGTAGAATAGGGCCGGATTTCTCAATTTCTTGCCAGGGAGGGGAGGATTGCATTTCAAAAGGACCTAAAACAATTAGAGCCCAGATCACACCTCCACCTAAGCAACAGGGTAGCCGAAGAATCCTCGGCCGGGAGTGGCAGAGGGGACAGGACGGGAATCCAGGCGGGTGGCCCTCTCACCTTCCTCCTTCAGTCTGCCCCTCCCCGCCCTCATTTTCACACACACCCCCTTTCAAATGAAAAAGCCGGGACTGGATCTGGGTCGGGTTAATGACAGCCATCGCCAATTTGTCCCAAAGTTTCTCTCTCTCTCAGTGTCCAAGTGGAAGAGGCAAAACTCTCCAGACACTCAGGGCTGCAATTTTCAGCTCTCTGCCCACAGCTCTCGAGGAGGCCCTGGAGCTGAGACAGGGGTCAGTCGTGGTGGGCGGGCTTCCCGATCCGCTCTAACTCAGCTTAGACCCCCGCCCCCTACCCAGAGGGAGCGCCTCTAGGCTCCCTGCTCGGAGCAGGGCGGGAAGCAGAGGGCCAGCTGACCCCGGGGGCTGGGCGCCGGCACGCCACCCGAGACCACCCCCTAGCACGCCGGTCCCCTGTGGAGCCCTGGCTCCCAGGCCGGGAAGCACAGCTGCTCCAGCCCCACGCCCCGCTCACCTATCTGCATGACTCTCCCGAAGACGGAGGCATCGTCCACGGTGCTGCAGTTCCACCGCCGCTGCCGGAACTGGTGCTGGCACTCCCTGATGCCCGTCCTGGCCCCCTCGCCTATGTAGGCCATGTGCTCCTGGTACAGCTGGCACAGCTTCCGCTGGCCGGCGGAGAGCCCGGGGAGTTGGCTGCACACGGGCTGCGCCCCGATGATGAACACCTCAGGCCTCTGCACCGGGTTCATAGCCAAAGACCTGCAGCAAGAGGGCCGGGAGTGAGCGCGGCCCAGGGGCAGCAGCAGGCCTCGCACCGGACCCCCTCCCAGGGGGGTTTTCCGTGGGCAGGCCCTGAGCCGGGGGCTTGGGAAGGAAAGTCACCCAAAACCGAGTTCCTGCCTTCAAAGGGAAACTGAGGCACGAACGCAGGCGACGTGTGAGATGTCGAATGCCCGAGACCACCTTGGGCGTCTGGATCCACAGTGACCAGACAGGGAGGAGTGCTCCGAGCTGGAAGAGGGCTTCAGGGGGGGTGACCGGAGTGGCCTGCCAGGTGGGCGTGCTGTGCGTGAGGCCGCTTCTCTGCAGGAGGCGCGGCCAGGCCACTGTGGCCCAAGTGCAGGATGTGTGCGGAAAGCAGTCCATTCCTTTCAAGAGAACTCCCCTTAGGCCTTTAAAATCGAAACCAATTTACATACCTGGCCATATACTCTAAAAGTCTGCACTTCCTTCTCTGCCACACGGCCCCTGACCCTGCCCTGTAGGGCTCTCCCGCTCATCTAGCAGATATAATAAGGTGCTAAGCCAGAGCGGAAGGCTGCGGTTTTGCCATCTGAGCAAAAGTGAGAGCAGAGCACAGACCATGCCAAACAGGGGACAGGGGGCATGCCTGCCATTCCCCTGTCCACCTGGCAGTGACAGTAATCTTAACAACACAAAAGGAAGCCACACATGCTCCTGCAAAGCCCTCATCAGGTCTTCAGACTTAGAAACTGGGAATCCTACTCTCCTTGCCCTCACCAGCAGGAAAAAAAAATCAATATTCGTATTGATCCGAGAGCAACAAAAGAGCTGTTTCTAACAACCCATGGAGACGGAGGAGGTCCAGGGAAAGGGGACTGTGGACAGGATCAGAGAAAAAGCCAAATGAACCAATCCTTTCTCCTCAGGGAGCCTTTACGTAACGCTGGGGGCTCGAGAGAGAAAGAGCTGTGCCCGTTCTCCTGGGGTTGCTGAAAAGGGAACAGCCCCTTCACCCCTCTTCTATGGCCCAGGGGGCCAGGCTGGGAGGGCTGCAGCCCGCACTCACCACCAGGAGCTGGCCGCGGCCCGAAGCGGGGCCCAGCAGGCGAACAGCGCAGCGGCAGCAGCGAGCAGGGCAGGCGGGCTGGGCATGGTCTGCCCGCGCCCCCCGCAGGGCCCAGGGAAGACCCCGGGGGCCGACGGCTTCCGAGACGGGCTCCCTGGAGAGAAGAGGCCAAAGGGAGCAGTCAGTGTGCGATGCAGACCAGGGGCACCGGGAGGGCCTGCTTCCCAGGGAAGGTCCATCTCTCCCCAGCCTCCCGTCCCACCCTCCCCTTCTCACCCTGGGGGTCGCTCCAGCCTGGGGAGCCCTGCTCGGGACGTGCTGCTTAAGGAAACAGGGGACTGAGAGACCAGGAAAGGGAGGAAAACAAGGCATTTCCAGCGCAAAGCCACTCCGGGCGGCATTTAGGGAGATGCTTTGGCTGCTACTATGCACGCCTGCCCTCCTTCCAGAACGTCCAAGGAGACAGGACCATCCCATCGGCTCCCCCCAGGGGTGTATCTGTTGCGTGCAGCTAAAAACACCTGGCGAGTTGGTTACCTACAGCCAAGCAGAAGCCTTCGTTCTCAGTCTGCACCCTTCTCCCGCTAAACGCGGTTTCCAAAGCCCAGCCCGAGTCCACCGGGACAGACAGTAGGAGAAGGGAGGGACTTTTCACTTTCTCCAGCCAACTCCTCTGGGAAATGTAAAAGCTGCCCCCAGGCTGTGCCAGCGGTGGCCCCTCGGTGGCCCATGTCTCCTCTGTGCCCTCCAGGAGGGATGGGTTTGCCACCCTCGCATCAGACTGCCTGCTCCCAGAGAACAGCTTTCCCAGAGCCCCTGGAGACAGACGGACCCTGGAGCAAGCCTCTGGCAACGCAACCCCACCTCCTCTCCTCCCTGAGCCCCCATCCAGGGCGTGACCACACCCCCAGGGCCCCTCAGCACCCCACCTCAACGAAACCCCCGCCCCCACACTCCGAGACCACCCCCATCTCACCGAGCAGCACAGGGCCTCCTGGCTCTCCGGGAGGGGCTCTGGGTCATCAGCCTGGGAGATATCTCTGTCCCGGGGCCACCAGGAGAGGAAGGTGGCCGAGCAGGGCCCGGGGGAGCTGGGGCACAGCTGTCCCCACCCCCTCCGGGCTTTTCTTCGGGAGGTCTCCGTCGGGGCGGGGGCACCCGCGGGCAGGTGTGTCGGGCTGGTGGGGAGCAGATCAAAGCCCCTTTGTCATGCAGAGCCAGCTCGGAAATGATCCGGCCTGGCGGCCGCCGGCAGCACCCCACACCCTGCTTTCCTAACAGACCTCGCCTCCTCTGAAGAGGCCCTCCCCCCATAAAACCTCCCCGTCCCCCAGGGCAGGAGGTCTGTGAATGCACCGACAGGGCCCAGAGATGGAGCAGAGATAGGGCTGGCACCAGAAGCTAATGGCTTTATGGAGGGGAGGGGACCAGGGCCAGAGTGGGAGGACAGGAGAGAAGCTTCAAAGAGTTTGCTTGTGCAAACACCCTCCACCCCACTACCAGCCCTTCTTGGGGGCTGGAGGGCCGGGGCCACTCCCCCCCGGTCCTCTCCCTCCCCACACCCGCTCCCGCCGGCCATCCCCACCACCGGGGAGCTGAGTTCTCTCTCCCAGCTGGTGCCCCTTCTCATCCCCAGGTCCCTCTCTCTCATTTCTGTGCCACCCTCGCATCAGGCTCCCGGGAAACCTCTCCTGCAAGTCCCAGGTTCACCGGAGGCCACGCTAGGCCCGTTTCCGAGGACAGGAGTCGGTCAGAGAGGCTCTGACCGCTCAGCTCCAGCACAGGCGCCAAGGCCAAACTTCCCCGAGCCGCTAATCCCGCCCTCGTCAACATCGCCCGAGGCGGGAATCACTCGGGCGGCTGTTCCCACCACCCCGCGCTTTCCAGCGAACTCTCGGCTCATTAAAAAATATATGTTTTAAAACTTAGAAAAGGAAAACAGAAGACCCTAGCACGTGTGGTGGCTTCTTTCTCTGCTTTCCAGATGTCCGGCACCTGAAATTAAACACTTGTCCCCAAAACGCACACACAGCAGCCCTCAGGACCCGCTCTCTCCCACGGACAGCCGTGACCCCCCCCAGCGACTGGCCTCATTGGCATGGGCAGAATGGAAACGTCTTGCCCCACCCGGCTGGGGAGGAAGGAGGCTGTGAGGCCCACGGTTTGGCCGAAGGAGCGAGCGGACAGGGCAGGATTAAGGTGGGGGGGGGGGTCCAGGGTCTCTCTCTTCGGGGCCAGGGGAGGATGCCACATTCTCAGTCAGGACCCCTCCTGAGGGTCAGAACGAGCTGGTCAGACATCTACTCTGCCCGCCTGCCCCATTATTTCATTCATTCAAAACAGTCGTTCGCCAAATGCGTCTTGGGGGCCTGGTCATGTGCCAGAGATACAGCCATGAACAAATAAGTACGTCATATGTCAGGTCCAGTGAACCTTGAGGAAAAATCAAGGGGGGACAAAGATCCAGAATGAGGGTGATGGTTTACCCTGTTTAGGGTCCTTGGGGGGAGCATCCCCCAAACCACTGAGTGGCCAGGTGGGGTGTAGCCCTGCTGTACTCGGGCCCCTCTGCGCACGTCCAGGGTCCTTACTGAGACCACTTTACTGTCACAGCCAAAGGGGTGCATATTTGAATTGGGACTTTTCCAGCCACAAGTTTTCTTTCCCTAAGAGGCCGTGTCCACCCCGAGCAGCTGGGAGACCCGGAGAGGGGCTTGGGGGCTGGGGCCGACGCAGCAGCTCCGCCCTTGAAGGGGCGTCTCCTCGCTGTCCACACACGAGAGCAGTGATGCCACAGAAAACCCCACCCGTGGGACAAGCGCCCACCAAGGTCACTGGCCGTTCACAAAACCACCCTTGGCTGCTCAGGACTGGCCTCCCCCAGAGCCCGAGGACTCAAGCAGCTTAGGTGTCCCCTAGGAAGTGATGTCACCTCCCACACCTGCCCCCTGGCCCCAGATGGGCCCCACCCCCCCGGAAACCTACCCAGAAAGAACAGCCTGCAGGGACCCTTTTCCAGGTCGCCACTGGCTACTTCTTACTCTGCCACCCAGTGAGGAGCTGCTGCCTTGTGATTCAAAGGCCATTTGCAATTTTGTTAACAGTCCTGGCACAGCAGGTAGACAAGCTCGGTCCCTGTGTGAACTCCTGGCTGCTGTCCAAGTGCTGCCCTTGGTCCCAGGAGTTCTGCGGGGGGTGGGGGGTGGGGAGGGGGTACCAGAGCTGCAGGCCTGTGCCTTCCCTCCCCTCCCCGCTATCCCCCGGCCAACCTGGCCACTCCATTTCCACCTCTGCAGAGAAAGGCTCCTCACGGACCGCAGGACACCCGACGACACCTCCTGCGATGCAGGTGCCCTCACCCCCTTCCCCGCTTTCCAGGAAGTGCTTCTAACCCACGGGGCTCCGACACCAGCTCTCCTGCGGCACTGACTGTGCGTCATAATGTCTCTCTGGTTGAAAATTCACGGTGGTTCCCAGCCCTTGAGCCCCCGAAACTTCCCAACCTGGCCTCATTCTACCCCCCAACTCTTTGCCTGAAGTTCCCGCCATGGGGTCCCTATTCCAGTCTCCTGCTCTGAGAACAAGCCCTGCTTCCCCACCCAAGACCTCATCTTAACCCTCTACCTCTCCAGCAATCAAACCTCAAACGACCCTCAGGTCCACCACCAAGGTTCGCTTCCTCCGTAAGCTGCCTTTGGTTAATCCAATGCCAGGAGGCTCTTTCCACTGACCTGGCGTTTCCTCAGCCCCTGGAGGATGGTGTCCAGCCTGCACCGCCAAGCCTGCACACGCTGCCTTGGGACTCTGTGTGTTCCTACTTCTCCAGTGGGCCCAGTGTTTGCTGAAGGTAGGATGTGCCCCCCTCCTTCTCCTGGGTGCCCCATCCTGCCTGCTGGACGTACACCTGTCAATAAACAGTTCCTGATGGATGACCAGTGACAATACCTAATACTAGTGAGCATTTATTAAACACCTTCTACATGCACTGAGCCAAATGTTTTACACCCGTTTTCCTCATTTAACCGTCACTAAAATGCTATGGTACAGGCTATTTTTATCCTCACTTTGAGCAGGGAAACCACAGGGAACTAAGGCGTGGAGGGGCCCAGGAACTCGGTCCTACAGCGATTGAATGGGAGACCATGGCTTGGAATCGAGACCTTTCCCCTCTTCCCCAAACACAGGTTGAACACATCACGTACCACCCCCGGAGCAAAGGCCTTCTCTGCTCTGCCTCCCTGCTTTTCACCACTGCCCTCTTACCAAGAGGAAGGCTGTCCGAGGGCAACATCCTGATTTGTAGGAAGTAGCCCCAAAAGCAACGTTTATAAAACACAGGCTGATTACAAAGTGACCAGTATAAACACACACACACACACACATACACACACACTCACACACGCAGCCTCGTGGGAGAAAAAAAGCAGACTTGCCCCCCAAACAGAATGATACGTGGATTGAGAACAGGTTGTTTAAAGCTGGAGAAATTAAAATAGAATAATAGGATTTTTTATCACTTTTATTTGAAGGATAGTTGATGTATAAGAAATAGAATGATGGTTTTAAAGAGCTGGTGTTTATGTTGAGATGGGCGATCCCAGCCAGGCTGAGATGAGTGTCGGGAGACCGACCCTGTGAGGTGTGAGGGGCGCAGAGGCAAGGAGCAACGTGCTTACGCGAAGAAATGCAAGGCTTGGGGAGAAAGTGGAAAGAAGTTTCAGATAGCTTGTAACAGGGATGCTGACCAAGGGACTGTGTCTTCGGGAGGAGAAGACCCTACATTGATGGTGGAAAACTGCATTGCCTTTCAACGAATACAGCTGCCAAGGAGCTCTTTCTATTTTATTTATTTATTTTTAATTAATTAATGTTTTTTGGCCGCCCCACACGGCGTGTGGGATCTTAGTTCCCCGACCAGGGATCAAACCCGTGCCCCCTGCAGTGGAAGCGTGGAGTCTTAACCACTGGACCGCCAGGGGAGTCCCAAAGGAGCTCTTTTTAAAACTCAAAATTGACCAGAGACTTCTCTGCTTTTTAAAGAAAGGTTCCCCGTCTCCTAAATGATGAAGTCGGAGCTCCTCAACACATACGCGAGGCCTTTCAAGAGCCCCACCCCGGCCGGGCCTCCCACCCTCTCCTGGTTTCCACTCTGCTGGAGGAACCCCCAGCTGTCTGAGGCCTGCCTCCGCCCGTCCCCACGGTTTCTCCTTTTGCACTTGGCTGACCTCGGGACCAGCTTCTCCTCTCTCTGTGTAGGGCAGGCTCCTCTGTCCTTGAGGTCACATCTTCAACTGACCGCCCGCTCCAAAGAAGGGCCCTCCGTCCTCCTCCCCAGCTTCCTGGAGCAGCAGCTCTGAACGTAACACACAAGAAGCTGGCGTGCTAATCTGTTTACTCGTGGTTTTGTGTCTTTGCTCTGGAAACGATCCTGTTCACCATCTCCTCCCCGTCATTAGGACAGAACCCCACTGAAAGGAAAGCCTTCGTTTGCTCTCAAGGAAACAGGAGGCGGGACACCAAGGCCTCCACACGCTGCAGCCCACCGACCAGCGAGAAGCTGCTTCGCTCCTTATCCTCTTGTTTGGGAACCACTGTCGGCTGCAGGTGGAGATTTCAGAGACGCCAGCCGTGTCTCTACCTTCTCCTCAGAGACTCGAGCACCATCCAGCGTCTGGAAATGTGTAGGGAGCTGCTTCCCCAAGGCGCTGTGGTCCAGCAGGGACGACAAACCTACTTGAAAGGCAGGACGGATCAGCCCAAGGACGACCACGTCAGGATGTAGAGCTGGAGAGGGACAGAGCAAGGACGGCACCTAGCAATGCGCTTTGGTCAAAAAGAAAACTTCAAGTTGCTTTTGGAAGGGTCCGAGAGATATTGCAATAAAGAAGGAGTGCGATAATTTCCAATGTACTCAGAACAATTCTTGTTTGTTAAAGTTACGAGTCCCTCTGAAATCTGATATTGAATCCCCACTGAGCATCTAACATCCGTGGTCCAGGGAAACTCCCATGATCACATGCTTCTAGTTTCTTAGGGGGGTCAGTCACCTTTTGACCATGAAATGATGGTTGAGTAAGTCTTCTTAGAGAGCTAAGAAGTACAGACATGAAGATACTGATTGGCTATACCTCTTCCTTGCAATCCTGCCTGCTCTCTGTCCTCCAATTCTCCTCCCGGATCCAGGCCAGAAATCTTGGTGTCCTTCATGACCCCTCCCTCACCCATACCCTCCATGTCAAAGCAATTGTCAAGGCCTCTTGACTGTGGCTCCCTAATACTTTAAAAATGTATTCCTGACTCTCCATTGCTACTGCCATACTCTGAGCTACCACAAGAGCCTGCTAACTGCCCTCTTCCCTCCAAAAAATTGTGTCTTATACCCCATCTCATCTATTGAATGATTGAATGAATTCCTTCCGCACGCAGTCCTCCAACTTCCAAGGTAACAGCCGCTACAAGTTTCTCGAAATATGGTCCCCAACTAACAGCATGAGCAACGCTTGAAAACCGATTAGGTACAGAGATTCTCAAGCTCCACCTAGACCTACTGAATCTGAAACTCTGAGGGTGGTGCCTAGCAATCTGTTTTAACAAGCCATCTGGTGGTTCTGATGCCCAAGAAAATGTGAGAACCACTGTCACAGAACCATTCATAGTAATATGCAACGAATTAAAGCATGGAGTCTTTCAAATTACATATATATGTATGTATGTATGTATGGATGGATGGATGGATGGATGGATGGATGGATGGATTTTAATGGCAAATTTCTACATGAAATGCCTGGAACCAGTGGCTCCTCCCCTAGGGGCTAAAGATATCTGGAGACCACACAACCACAGAACACGCAGACCAAGTACTGTCTCCAAAATGAGTAAATATGTCCACGTACTTCCACTCTGACAGTCTACGTATAGGTACATCCTTGTAATGAATAAAACACTCACTTAAAGTGCTACTGATGGTGCTAGTATATTACAATTCAAGGAATATATTAAAACCATTGAATCATACACTTTAAATGGTGAATTATATGGTATGTGAGTTATAGCTCAATAAGGCTCTGACATTTTAAAAACACGTTCCTGAAGACACAACAGTTCCACTCTCCTGGAGGCATCCGCCCACGTGCACACCAGAATATGTGTCAAGACTAGAACAGCCTCAAACTGGAAATAACACGCATGTCCGTTATGGTTTATTACAAGGTATTGAGTAGAGTTCCCTGTGCTCTACAGTAAATCCTTGTTGTTTATCTATTTTACATACGGTGGTACGCATCTGTTAATCCCATACTCCCAGTCTGTCCCCCCCCCCCCCCCCTTTCCCCTTTGGTAACCAGAAGTTTATTTTCTAAGTTGGTGTGTCTGTTTCTGTTTTGTAAATAAGTTCATTTGTACTATTTTCTAGATTCCACATGTAAATGATGTCATATAATATCTGTCTTTCTCAACACAGATATTTTTAAATGGGAAAATACCTAATGATTTGAGGGAATCTTTATATACTATCTCAGTGGAAAATATAACTATTTTGTCTCCTGGGGCACATAACTTTTTTTTCTTACTTAAAAAAGGGTCCTCACACTTAAAAAGAAACCTCTGCCTTCAGTGAACGTTGGAAAATTTAGGTACAGAGACAGCTGGCTGGAGGGCAGGTGGAGCTGGCAGGAAGGGAGGGGCTCAGGGGGTTCAATGCAAACCACGTGCGCTGGTTACACAAGCGCAAGGCCTGGACCAGCCATGCAAGAAACAGCAGCTACCTCGACCACTCGCTCCAGGAAACAGGACCTGGCAAAATCTCCTCTGTCTCTACTTTTTTTTGGGGGGGGGGGGTGGTCAATAATTGCTACGTAGTCCTGTAGCTAGCTGTTTCTCCAGCGTGCATTTCTCTCCATAGACACTTTTCTCTTTAAAATATTTTCTTAAGGAGAGACCAGAGATTAATGCAATGATGAACCCAGACTTTATCAGAAAGTTCCATAACCTCCTACACAGCCCCCTGGTGACTGTCCTCCTTCTCAGCTCAGTTAAGGCAGTCTCAGCAAGTTCTCCCACGGGTCACTCTCTGTCCCTGGGTCTCTCTCTAGTTCTTCCTTCTAAGCTTTGCCCAATGAACCCTCTCAGCCTTGAGGCATATAGCATTCCTTTTTGTGATATTTCTCAACAGTTGGTGGAGATGAAAATAAGTAAGTTTTGGGTTTTTTGGGGGGGAATCCCAGCTCCACCACCTTACTCTTTGCAGCCCCTTGGGAAGCCTTATATGGCGAACACTGTGTCGTTTCTCCTGTGTCTCTAGCTTGCAGGACAAATCACGTCTTGGGGGTGAGGTGAAGGGTAGAGAGTGGGTAGGAGTGGTGAGGTTTTAACTGTGGCCTTTCAGAGAAATGCAAAACTGCCCTTACCCAGAAATGAGTTTGTCCTTCACAGTGATAAGTTTGCCACAGTGACAAACTTCCCACTGTTTGGGAAGGAGAGAGCAAACCCGCCCCAACTGTGGCACAGTCCTGAGACCACCCCGCTAAAGACTAATTCTTTTTTTTTTTTTTTTTTTTAATGGCTGCGTTGGTTCTTCGTTGCTGCGCCAGCTTTCTTTTGTTGCGGCGAGCAGGGGCTACTCTTAGTTGTGGTGCGCGGGCTTCTCATCACGGTGGCTTCTCTTGTTGTGGAGCACAGGCTCTAGGCACGCGGGCTTCAGTAGTTGCAGCACGCAGGCTCAGTAGTTGAGGCTCTAGAGCGCAGGCTCAGTAGTTGTGGCGCACGGGCTTAGTTGCTCCGCGGAATGTGGGATCTTCCCGGACCAGGGCTTGAACCCGTGTCCCCTGAATTGTCAGGCAGATTCCTAACCACTGCACCACCAGGGAAGCCCTAAAGACTAATTCTTGATGTTTCAGAGAAACATGATTCCCCAGGTCCCAGGGCCTCAGGAAGTGTAAACGTGTCCTCTGTATCTGCTGCAATGCAACCCAAGGAGCAGGCGGTGCAAGTCCCCAGACTCTGGTCCCTGCAAGGTTCCCAGAGGGGCCGATCCCTGCTGACTCCCCCTCCCCTCACTTGGAAAAGCAGAGTTTTCTCCCTGGGTACCAAGCAAAAGTCCATCGCAAGATAAGAAAGAGGAATTTTTCCTCCTCACGAATCCTGATAAATTAATTTAAAAAGATGCTCTAGAGAAGAATGGCCAGAGGTGAGTGCGGTACAGGAAGCGTGGCAGCCACACTTGTGGACTTTCTTTTCAGGGGAGCGGGGAGGGGAAGGGAGAGATGTCTGGGTGCTCCCACCTTTCTCCAGTCATCTGCTTTCACTGGGTCTGCTGGTCTGGGGAAAAGCATTTACCTGGGCAAGTGTCATCCACTTCTGCACATTCCTTGGTTGGGACAGAGTGAACAAAGCAATAAATGGAGCTCTGGATCCCCGTCACCTGCAGGCCAATGACCTCTCTCTAAGCCATGGGCTAACTAGAATTAAAATGTTTATCTTATGTTACCAAGTAAATGTGTTCCTGTTTTTGCAAGCCAAAGCGTATTTTAAAAGGACCTGGGGAGGGGCTTCCCTGGTGGCGCAGTGGTTGAGAGTCCGCCTGCCGATGCAGGAGACGCGGATTCGTGCCCCGGTCCAGGAGGATCCCACATGCCGCGGAGTGGCTGGGCCCGTGGGCCATGGCCGCTGGGCCTGCGCTTCCGGAGCCTGTGCTCCGCAACGGGAGAGGCCACAGCAGTGAGAGGCCCGCGTACCACACACACACACACACACACACACACACACACACACAAAGGACCTAGGGAAATCTCACTATTTTAAAAAACAGGAATCACCAACTGTCAGCCAATCAAATCTCTTTGACTAACATAAAGTTTAAAAATTTTTGAAATATAAATGCCTCATGGATGGGGGAGGGGACACACAGGCTAATTTTCCAAACTCCCCACTGCTCTCTATCGCCTCTCTCCTGGCTACTTCACAGATTCATTTTGCTTGTCGGGTTCCCGAAAGCTTTTAAGTAAGTGACTCTCTTATTTAAAGGAACATTACTATATGTATTATATATTTTTATATATTACATATAATAGTCATTTTACCATGTGAACAATCATTCTGAACTATTTATATATCTGGATTTGCACATATGGGGTTTTCTGGAAGCAGTAACATACACTGGTTCTTTTTTCTAAACAATTCCGTCGTTCCATCCCAGAAACAGAGAGTTCAGTTAAGTCATTGCCTCATCGTACTCTAGTCTTCTTGTGCTCTTAAACTCTTCCTGAAGTTGCCAACCTTCTGCTCCCCAAATGGGCAATTTCCATTTGGAAAAACAGGATAGTTATTTCAGTCATTTTTATAAACAAGCGGGAGATGCCTACTGCAGTGAAAAGAATAGTGGAAGCAGCAGCCTGGATCCACAGGGCTGCAATGGTGATGCCAGACACCTGGGCCTCCACCTCCACCAGCCAGGTACCAGGGACACGGCTGAGGAAGGACCGGCCGGAGGGGCTCCCACCCAGAGCAGGAGAGGAGGGGGCATCTGACTGTCCCGGGACTGACAGCCCACGTGGACGTGGCCCCCTGGTTGCCAGCAACTCTAGGTGATGCAGTCTGCCCACTGCCGCCTCTAGCTGGTCCCCGGGTTCAGACTGACCCTTAGACTGTGCTGCGGGAGAGGAAGGTCCTCAGGGGGAAGAGGTGTCGAGCATCCTTCTAATAGGACCAGAGGCAGAAAGTGCTCACCCCTACAGGAGCCCTCACTTCCTTCCTCACGGGGAGAACATCCACAGCCAGGCGGCCCCCTTCTTCCCTCCCTTCTCCAGCACAATACCCACATCTCCTTTCCCCAGACCAGAGTCACACTGGAGTCCTTCAGGCCAGGTCCCGGGGTCTTACAGGTTCTGGTTTTTGGAATTAAATGACTTGTGCGGTTGCCTCTGGAAAAAGCAGGGTCACCCGATTCAAGCCCGGGCAGGTTGAGGGTCTCAGTTCACCACCGAGATTCTTCTGTTCCTTTTACGGCTCTGCCAGGCCCCTTTCACAGGCTCCCAGCCCTCCTGCTCAATTGCTCCCTGGTGGCCTGCTGGCCTGGCGAAGGCTGCAAGGACAGAGGCCGAGCCGGGTGGCCGTGTGGCCTGGGCCGCCTCGTGGGGGCCACAGAGAATGCAGGTGCCACACGGACGCCGGCAGAGGCTCCTTGAATTCTGCAGCCCCTGGCGAGTGTCCATCCCTCGACGGGCACTGACTGGAGGCCACTGAGTGCCTAGCACCACAGAGGAGAAGACAACAGGCCCATAAGATGTCACTCCCCTAGGAATGCAGCATCGCCGTCCCTCCACTACGGTAGCCACGGGCCACTCGTGACGACTGAAAGTTAAAATGACTCAGGACTTCCCTGGTCGTCCAGTGGTTAGGAATCGGCGCTTTCACTGCCGTGGGCCCGGGTTCAATCCCTGGTTGGGGAACTAAGACCCCACATGCTGAGTGGAGCGGCAAAAAAAAAGCTAAAATGACTTGAGGTTAAGCATTCCGGTCTTCAGTGGCCGTGGCCACATTTCAAAGGCTCAGTCCCCTCGTGGGTCTTGTGGCTGCTTTTTTTGTTTTTGGTTTTTTTTGCCACATCGCACAGCACGTGGGATCTTAGTTCCCCAAGCAAGGATCGAACCTGCACCCCTGAAGTAGAAGCGCGCAGTCCTGACCGCTGGACCGCCAGGGAATTCCGTGGGTCTAGTGGCTTTTGTTGGGGACAGCTCAGGTCACAGAACATTTCCATCATCACAGGGACTTTACGGACCGAGCTGGTCTAGAGTGGCAGCCAAGCAAGCAAAACAAATCATCACCACCATCATCAAAACCACAAGCTCCATCTGAAATCTGTGAGTTAGTTACGTTTCGTGTAGTAAGGGCTACAACAGAGGTAACACGCAAGATACTACGGGCACATGGGTAGTAAAGGCAGCCAACCTAACCCACGGCCCAGGGTCACCACCTACCAGCCAGGGAGATAAACTTTCTATTCCAGTAACTTCTCATCCTTACAGTTGATCACTAGGAAAAGCAGACGCAGTAATGACACGGGGAGCAATTTCCCATCATCAGAACTAAATGACTAGCTATTTCGTATTTGCTACTCAGCATAGGAAAAAGGTCAGACCCAGCGAAAATGCCAGAGTAATTCAAAGGAAGTTCTTTCTGTGACTCCAAATCAATTAAAATTTATCGAGCATCTACTACGTCTTGGTCAAAGGTGAGTGAAATTGTTCTTATCTTTCAGGGGTGGGGCAACGGGCCAGATTACAATACTGAGCAGAGTAACACATCACAGTGGCGGTACCAATGGCTGTCCAGCTGTTACCCTAGTAAGTGTATCCGGATTATTAATCCTAAAAAAGACAGATTAACTCCTAAGGAGGGGACGCTTCATGATGGAAGTGGTGTTTTCTTTTTTTAATTCTTTAAATAAATAATTAATTAATTTTTGGCTGCGTTGGGTCTCCGTTGCTGTGCACGGGCTTTTCTTTAGTTGTGGTGAGTGGGGGCTACTCTTCCTTGTGGTGCGCGGGCTTCTCACTGCGGTGGCTTCTCTTGTTGCGGAGCACGGGCTCTAGGCGTGCGGGCTTCAGTAGTTGTGGCACACGGGCTCAGTAGTCGTGGCGCACGGGCTTAGTTGCTCCTCGGCGTGTGGGTTCTTCCCAGACCAGGGCTCGAACCTGTGTCCCCTGCGTTGGCAGGTGGATTCTCAACCACTGCACCATCAGGGAAGTCCTGATGGAGGTGGTGTTTGAACTTGTCCCTCAGAGGACGGGCAGGATTCCCACGGGCGGACGTGGGAGGGGGAGGCCTTCCCACTGGACGAAGGTCAGAAACACGTAACGCATTTTGAGAATGACAAGAACATCATCTAACAATTTCATGTCCAAAATTCAACTGTAGGAAACACAGAATGAGAAAGAGAGAGAGAGAGAGAGAAAACCCAAATTCAAAGAAAAACAAAAGTCATCAATTCCTGGCAAGGCGGGCTCCCTCATCCTGGGACCGCCTGACTGAAGACCCCAGGACACCCCCCACTCCAGGAGTCTGGGCCTCCGTCTGCAATCTGCAGGACACACAAGACACTCCAGCAGGAGAGAGGCAGCATCAGATCTGCACTCAGGAAGGCTGGCGATGTTTGCTGTCTGTGGAGTGACAGCCCAGAGCTTGGGGCCCAGCTGGGAGGGCCGACCCCGCAGGAACACAACGAGTGCAGAAGGAGAAGCCTGTCAGCCCGCGTGGGCAGGACGGGAGGACGTATGGTCTGTGTTACACAGCCGTGAGGGCGGCAAATGGCAGGAGTGGGGACCAGCCACCAGCACGGGCCCTCAGACCGCCTGCCTTCGGTCACGGCTGAACTGAAATTAAGAATACTGGTGGGAGAGGACTTCCCTGGTGGTCCAGTGGCTAAGACTCTGCGCTCCCAATTCAGGGGGTTGGGGTTTGATCCCCGGTCAGGGAACTAGATCCCGCATGCCACAACTGAAAAAAAAAAAAAGATCCTGTGTGCTGCAGCTAAGACCCGGTGCAGCTAAATAAATAAATAAAAATTAAACAAAATACTGATGGGAGCGTGTCTGCGTGTGGCTTTGGGGAAAGCTCACGATTTTCAGGCTCCTCTCCAAGGCTACATCGGGTGGTTGGGGAAGGTTTGATCTCCACTGGATCCAGCCAGCTTGCAAACATGTCCTTGACCCGAGAGAGGCACCACAACTGAAAACACAAACGGCCTGAAGTGCGTATACACCTACGAGGAGTCAGCAGCGATGCATTTATTAAAATCAACAAAAACGATAGTTAATCGTAGAAATAAGTATTAATAACTTCTGCATCCCTGGGTACCTATGCATTTATTTGCTGAGATGTGACTTCACCCCATACGACATCTTCCCACTTGGGACCCTCACAGCTATTCATGGCAGAGCTCATGGGCTGGTCACACGGCTCGATCACATTTTCCAGCACTCAGATGTCCTAAAATGGTCACAGGACTGAGCTCTTCCTCGTGGAATGTCAGAAGAAATGATGTCGGCAACTCCCGAGTCTGGCCCATGAAAACCCCCCACAAGCTGTACCCCATGCTCCCTGCTTCTTCCAGCCTCCTGTGGACAAGCACAGAGGGTTCAAGGAGGACTAAAGCCAGAGTCACAGACAGAAGAAGCCCAGGTCCCGGAGTTGCTGCCTGGAGAGCTGCTGGCCGATAGGGAACATGCATTTTGGTTTTCACAGGGGCTAGAAATGAACTTCTACAATTTTAGAGCCGACTTACAGCTGGCATTGTTCATGACAGGAGCTAGTATGAGCTTGACTAACACCAACTCTCACAGCCTATCCTACTTTGTATTAGACTCACGTATAGACTTCTAAAACTCCCCTTTCAGACCGTAAACGCCTCTGTGTATTTGGAGTTGCTCAAATGGTTGCTAAGTAAGTCTACCGAAGAGACGGCAACTGTGGTCAGGTGGCAATCCTCATTAAAACTACAGTGGGGGGAGGGACAAAGAGGGAGACTGGGACTGACATACACACACTGCTATATATAAGATAGGTAGCTAATGGGAACCTACCGTCCAGCACAGGGAACTCCACTCAACACTGTAATGACCTATGTGGGAAAAGAATCTAAAAAAAGAGTGGATACATGTGTACGTATAACTGATTCACTTTGCTGTACACCTGAAACTAACGTAACATTGTAAATCAACTCTAACAAAAGTTTTTTTTTTTTTTTTTGCGGTACGCGGGCCTCTCACTGTTGTGGCCTCTCCCGCTGCGGAGCACAGGCTCCGGACGCGCAGGCTCAGCGGCCATGGCTCACGGGCCCAGCCGCTCCGCGGCATGTGGGATCTTCCCGGACCGGGGCACAAACCCGTGTCCCCTGCATCGGCAGGCGGACTCTCAACCACTGCGCCACCAGGGAAGCCCTAACAAAAATTTTAAAAAAATACAGAGAGGCATCCAGACACACAGTCGTATAAGGACAGAGAGCGGATGGGAAAACAGGCCTGGATTCCCGTTTTTTGAGGCCTATGACATTTTGTCTGTCTGGAAAGACAGTAAAGCACAACATCCTAGAGATATTAAAAAAGAAAAGAAAGCGTAATCCTATTTTAAACTATTCACCTACAGCAAGACCTAAGCAACAGCACACTGTGTTTCACTAACGCAGTTCTAGCCCTTCATACTTGGGACTCCAGACACACCTGCTCTACATCCCTGAGGCCTCATGGAGATGATGAAGGGCTGAACCACATAAGCCCTAAAGTCCTTTCCAGCCCTCACAGCCCTGGCATCTACTGACCAGTCCACCAATCCAGTTAAATTGGTTTATTAAGTCTATCAGGCAATTTATTATGCTTTCAAAATAGTCTAAAAAATTTCCAACCTTTCATGAAGGTAAAGCCTAATAAAACACTAAAGTGGGGCTTCCCTGCTGGCGCAGTGGTTGAGAGTCCGCCTGCCGATGCAGGGGACACGGGTTCGTGCCCCGGTCCAGGAGGATCCCACATGCCGCGGAGCGGCTGGGCCCGTGAGCCATGGCCGCTGAGCCTGCGCATCCGGAGCCTGTGCTCCGCAACGGGAGAGGCCACAACAGTGAGAGGCCCGCGTACCGCAAAACAAACAAACAAACAAAACACTAAAGTAATTTTTAGTTCTGAATAATAAAAGTTAATTAAGATGATTGGATAGTGTCATTTAAAAAAAAATCTCATCTTGTGATAGGTAAAAAATATTATCTCATTTTGGGCTTCCCTGGTGGCACAGTGGTTAAGAATCTGCCTGCCAATGCAGGGGACACAGTTTCGAGCCCTGGTCTGGGAAGATCCCACATGCCGCGGAGCAACTAAGCCCCTGTGTCGCAACTACTGAGCCTGCACTCTAGAGCCCGTGCGTCACAACTACTGAGCCTGCAGTCTAGAGCCTGCAAGCCACAGCTACTGAGCCCGCGTGCCACAACTACTGAAGCCCGCACGCCTAGAGCCCGTGCTCCGCAACAAGAGAAGCCACCGCAGTGAGAAGCCCACGCACCGCAACGAAGAGTAGCCCCGCTCGCTGCAGCTAGAGAAAGCCCGTGTGCAGCAACGAAGACCCAACACAGCCAAAAATAAATAAATAAATAGATAAATAAATTTATTTATTTTTAAAAGTACTATTTCGTTTTAAACTGCATTTCTTTGATTACTCACGAGGGCAGACGTGTTTAGATGATTCTCGGGCATTTGTATTTCCTCTTTCATGTGTCATTTAGTTTTAAGGTGAGAACACTTCAGCAGGACCACATCTTTCAGCCAGCGGCCAACTGAGGGAGGCCAGAGGATCCTGCCCAGAACTGTCACCAGCTCTGGGGACAGAAGTGTAGGGCTCCTCGCCTTGGTTCAGCTCTGTATCTCTGAGCACACACCTGACTTTCATTATGTGTTAAATGCAATGGAAGCACAGCATCGGCGGTGAGCGGGGGGTCCATATTTATTCTCTTTCTGTGACAGCCACATCCAACGAAAGAGAAAAACAGGGTTACAAATTCCACCCAGGATCTGGAAAGCCAGCTGGGCTGCTGGAGCTTCTGTCTCCTTCTCCATGAACAAACATTCTACCGAGGAGCCCTGAACAAACAACGCCTCTAATCGTGTGTGAGGCAGATAGGTCCCCAAACTCCACTAGCCAGGTGACACTGGCTTTGCCTGGCGGACTCTAGCCCAAAAACGTGTTTTTGCCAAAGAAACCCTGTGACTCTGTAACTGGATATGGGCTGAAGTCACTCAGAGGGCGGAAGTGTTGAATCAGGGGGCATTTTTTGGCTCTGCTGCTTTCCCCAAGCTAACCATGCTCTGTGGCCACAGCCCTGTCCCAACATCACCCGCTGGGTTCCACCAGCAAAATAAAACAAGACTGTGGGTTTCAAAAGCAGTTAGAAATTTCGTTTACAAAAACGGATTGAAGTGCCCACCGCTGCCGCAGCAGCAGATCTACTAAAATTGGAAAGACACAGAGAAGATCTATATCTTCTGTACGTACCTTAGATACTAGCATGGCCTCAGCAAGGGTGATGCAAATTTGTGACAAGGTCCCTATTTTATATGTCGGTTATACCTCAGTAAAAAAGCAGATTTAAAAGAGAGGAAACTTCTAATGAGGACCCTCATTAGATGGGTCTCACGCCCAGTAGCCAGTGCCCCCAAGTTCAAGTCCAGGACACATAGGCAGGAGCCTTCTTGCTCCTCCGCAAAGGGCCTCACCCTTGCAGATGCCACCATGTGGGGTGTCAGGGACTGGCAGTCCAGCTGCGTCTGGCGCTCTGACGTGTGTCACGGCTTTCCCGTGGTGCCCTTGTCCTCCTTGTGGCACAGAGCGGCTGCATCCCCCGCCCCGCAGAAAGGCCTGTGTTTTTCACCCACAGGAACGTGAACACGAATCCCGATGAAAATTTCCAGCTTAAAATGGCCGGACCCCTAGGAAAATCTCAGTGATAAAAGGTACTCGTGTTTGTGTCAAGAGAAACCACACACCCAACCTGAAAAGCCAGTATCGACAACCAAAATGACAATGGAAAACTGCACAGCAGAACCCAGCAAGTATAACGTGACCCGACTGGGCTCCATAGGGAACAGCGTGGAGCATGGTATGGCAACGATGAAATGACTGTATTTTTCCAACATTAAGGAAACATCCTCAAAGATGGAGGCAGACCTAAAAAGGTCTGTGCGTTCTCTGTCCCACTTCCTGGCCAGTCTCGGGGTGCTCCCCATGACACAGAGTCTCTGATCTAGGCTTTAAAAAACAGCTTCCTTCTCCCTGTCTCTCTCACTCTACTCCCCACCCGCAACACAGATTAACCAAAGAGAAGTGATCGGACTGAAAGAATATTTATCGAGTGCCAACTGCATACACTGTACCAGGGGCTTCGGGATGTGGCTGAGCAGAAAGACAAGCTCCCTGCCCTAGTTCAGCAAGTGCAGCCAGGCCAGAAAGGTCCAGGGAGGGTGTGGCAGTTACTGGGCAAGGGTGGCCGCAGGGCTGCGGGTTAGGGTTAAGGCAAAGTGCCCGGCCCTTTTCAATTCCAGCTGCCGCAGAATCTCTACCTGTTTGATTGGCCCGTTGAACAAACAGAAGTTGTGATTGTTTGTACGCAGAGAAGTAAACCTCCCTTGACCTGTTAAGCCCCCTCTGACTTAAACAAACAAACAGCTTTAAAAAAAAAAAACTGAAACAAACTATACATAGAGTAAAATACACAAATCTTAAATACACAGCTTGATGAATATTGACATTTGTCTCCACCCATGAAACCACCACCCCGATCCAGGTGCATCTAACCATGAAGCGAACCGAACTGGTATATCCTGCAGAAAAATGCAGAGTAGAATCTGGTGGGTCTCTGATACGCCTTTTTAAAGTTGTTTTATTGCTGTTGTTGATTTGATGTTGATGTTTAGAGATAGTTTACTCTTTTTTTGGGAGGGGAGGGAGTGGGGTAGGTCCACTCAAGCAGGAGCTAGGAAACATTCTCCTGACGGGCACTCGCCCAGGATGGAATACCCTGCTTGTTTAATGTTTCAGGATCCCTAACATCTAAGAAATGTTTAAGAAAACATTCAGGCTCCCACCTAATGCTGCCATGTATTTGCATCCTTCCTGTTTAGAAAGGGGTGTGAAGCAGCTCAACTTTCAGATGGAATCTGGGTGCTTTCTCTCGTAGAACACCGCAGACTTAATCCCTCCAGCCTTTTATTTTTTAAATTTTTTTGCGAGCCATTGCTTTTCCTGGGAGAATAGCAAATGATAGAAGATATTATTTTCAGGTCTTCAACTCTCCCTTTTCCAGCTTTGTCTTAGAATTTAAATGAACAGAATAAAAAAAAAATTTTTTTTAAGGAAAAACAAAACAGAGAATTCCCTGGCGGTCCAGTGGTTAGGACTCAGCACTCTCACTGCTGGGGGCCAAGGTTTGATCCCTGGTCGCAGAACTAAGTTCCCACAAGACCAAGTCATACATCGTGGCCGGGGAGGGGGGAAAAAAAAAAAGCAAAGCAAAACAAAACAAACACCTCCCACCCTCAGTGTGGAACACGATCCATGCATCAGAATGGGACAACCAGCTCTCTCCCAGAGCCAAGGATAATTTAAGATGATCCAATTTAAACCATGGGATTCTTTGTTGTTTTTTTCTTTTTTCAAATTGAAGTATAGTTGATTTACAATATTGCATTAGTTTCAGGTGTACGGTATAATGACTATTTTTGCAGATTATACTCTACTATACGTTATTACAAGATAATGGGTATAATTTCCTGTGCTGTACAATATATCCTTGTTGCTTCTCTAGTTTATGTTGGTTTGGCCAAAAAGTTCGTTCGGGTTTTTCCATAAGACGTTCCAGAAAAACCCAGACAAATTCTTTGGCTAATCAATATACAGTCGTTTGTTAATCCCATACCTCTAATTTGTTCCCTCCCCTCTTCAACCATGAGATTCCTTATGGTGGTTAAGGATTAACAAATGCGCAAATCTTAAGCACTTCCTATCTTATACTATAGAACACAGAAAAATATTAGCATATGAATTCACATAGTAGCCACGGCTTTCCGTCGGTGTACGATCCCTTACAGGGTGTTTGTAGTAAATGCTACGTTTATATGGAACATTATGATGGGCGGGTAGAAGCCTAAGGAAGCAGATGGGCCGTTTCTAACGTGAAGCGCCACACAGCGCTTCTGAGGTCACAGCGCAGCTCACTCACTTCCGCTCTGCCTGCTAGGACAGCTTCTTAGCTTACATATTATTTTTCAAAGTATGTCAAACTTTTAACATCTATATATAAAATTGGGAGAATGGAGAACCAGGCAAAAAGGGGATCCCAAAGGTGGGGATTCCCGTTTCCCCACAGCACTTTTTCTTTTAAGATATTTTATAATTTATTTCTTATTTCTTTATTTATCCGCCCTCCACCCAGCACTTTTAACAGCCGCTCCCACCGTCACTCTGTTTGGAGTGGCTGCTTTTCCTCGCCTGCTGCGGTTTGTCAATTAGCATCCCCATCACTTAGTGCCACAAGTGAGCCCGTGTCTGTGGACTTCTGCCCACGTCTGATTATCCTTCCAGACGCACAGAGTTTTACTGAAACATCGTACAAAGGCAAGCCTGCGTGCGGGGTTCCCAGAAGCTGTGCAGGCCCAGGAAAGACCCCATGACTTTGAGAAGGTCACTTCTCATTTTCCACCTTGTTTTCTCCACTTGTAAAACCCGGCGCTGTCCTCACAGGTCCTCACGGCGCCTTTGAAGCTTCAAAGGGAAGAATCGTCCAATCTCTAGGTTTCCCTCTTCTGCCCAAATGCTGACGGCTTTAGTCCCCGCAACCAACTAAATCAAGGAATTCTTTTTTTTTTTTTTGCGGTACGCGGGCCTCTCACTGTTGTGGCTTCTCCCGTTGCGGAGCACAGGCTCCGGACTCGCAGGCTCAGCGGCCATGGCTCACGGGCCCAGCCGCTCCGCGGCATGTGGGATCTTCCCGGACCGGGGCACGAAGCCGTCAGTGTCCCCTGCATGGGCAGGCGGACTCCCAACCACTGCGCCACCAGGGAAGCCCAATCAAGGAATTCTTGATGGTCCACAGCAGGCATGGACAACTTGAAAGAGTTACCTGAACTTTTCGGCTTTAAACAGTACGTTTAAACAGTACTGTTTAAAAATAAACAGCAAACAACAAACAAAGAACCTCACTGAGTTCAGAGCTGAGACAAATTTTTCCAGCGTTAGGGACAGTGTGGACAGGGTTTCCGTGCTGTGTTCATGCCCTGACACAGGGGGGAAGCCATGCTTGGAGTTAGTGGCCTCTTTGGGAACGACTGGCAATCACGAAAGCTGCGGATCCCATGATGTAAAGATGGGATTTTGTCTCCAACTATCTATCTTCTCTGTGGTGTGAAGGGTTAACACCAGCAAGGTGAGATTTTGCTTTTGTACCCCTTGAGTTTCTGGCTGTCTTTTTTAGAACATTTAACCCTATCCTCTTGGCAGAAAAGGGGACCTGGCTGTGAACTCGGCATCAGGGCCGACCCTTAGTCCTCCTCTGGGTCTGACATGATGTAAGAAATGTAAATGCTCTGGTTCATCCAAATAGGGCTTTTTTCCAGCAAAGCCTGGCTCAGTGCCAGCACCCTTCCAGAAGGGAATAACCTTCAAACTCCGGCCCCGTAAGGCTGCAGACAAGACAGCAGAGTCCCAGGCCCGATATGGAGTTTACAAAGCAGTTCTGAGTAGGATGGATCTTAATCCCCTCCCTGCCTTTGAAATATTTATCAAGATATGACAGACCTACGAAGATCCTGACAAAAGTGACCTTTCCCGGCAGAGAGAACATAGCCTCAGGCTGGGGAGAAGAAGTCAAGCCAGCTGTCCACCCAGGTGGTGAGAGTTCGGAATTTACTCAGCCCTTGTGAGTCCCACGGCCTATGCCTACTTCCCTTGGAAAAGAGAACTGAAACTGGTTAAAAATAGCTCTTCTCCAACCCCACCAGCCCTCTGCACTGAAGCTCCCGAGAGAGCCCGGGGTGCAGCACCCACGCTCACAAACAAGAAACAGCGCTCGGTAAAGATGGATGCATGCTCTGTTTCTGTAAATAAGTTCATTTATATCATTTTTTTAGATTCCACATATAAGTGATATCATACAATATTTGTCTTTCTCTTTCTGACTTCTTCACTTAATATGATAACCTCTAGGTCCATCCATGTTGCTGTGGAAATAGACTCACAGACACAGAAAACAAACATAGGGTTACCAGAGGGGGTGGGGGGAGGATAAATGAGGAGCTTGGGATGAACAGATACACACTACTATGTATAAAATAGATAAACAACAGAGACCTGCTCTATGGCACAGGGAACTACATTCAATGTCCTGTAATAACCTATAATGGAAAAGAATCTGAAAAAGAAGAGATACATATTGTGTACATATATGTGTACGTATATACAGACATGTGTGTACGTACATACAGCTGAATCACTTTGCTGTACACCTGAAGCTATTGTAAATCAACTACACCCCAATTAAACATAAAAGGTTAAAAATACTAATGTGTAGGAGCCCCTCCTCTCTCCAGGTGTTCTACCTTTCCCACCTCCGCCTTCTCTGCAGGAGTAAACTAATCCTTATTCCCAGAGCACTTTGCCCTCTTCTGATCCTGCCCTTCTCTCCTTGCCCTTGGCCACACTCCTCTTTTCCCAGCACTGCCCCCCCGCAGCCCCCCCAAGTTCCCTGAGGGTCTGCTCACCCAGAGGTCGCCTGCACCTAGAGGGAGGGGCTGTTCCTCGGATAAAGGGCTAATACGGAAGTAACCACTAGAGGGTGACATAATTACACACAAGCGGCTTCCTGGGGCCTGAGTGAGGCCAGAGCCGGCCAGGCGTCCCGCTGGAGGCCCGGAGATGGAGCCACTCACAGTGGTGCCCGCAGGCTCCGCCCTTGCGGTCTCTGTGTCTCATACACACACACACACACACACACACACACACCCCCACTTTGGCCGTCTACCAACCAGGGCCTTAGGTGTTGCACACGGAAGCCACCCCTCGTCATGGCCCACGACCGTTCATGGCGGGCCAGCATCTCAGCCACTAGGCAGGTGCTGTTTTCACGGCCACTCCTTCTTGGTGTCGCACAGCAACTGCGCCCTAGCCAGCTGCACTGACAAACTTAACATGCACCTCAGGGCAGCGGAGCAGTGATTTAGAAAGCGGCTCTAGGTCTAGACCACGGCGTTGAAATCCCAGTTCTGTGGGCCGGATTGTCTTGAGCACTTACCTCTGTGCCGTGGTTTCCCCACCAGGAAACAGAGGTAGTAATGGAACCTACTTCACAGTCATGTAGGTGGATCTATGGGAGGAAGAGCTGAGTCATACTCGTAAAGACCTTCAAAGAATGTCTAACACATAATAAATGTGCAATAAATAGCTGGTATTCTGGGGACTTCCCTGGTGGTCCAGTGGCTAAGACTCCCCACTTCCACTGCAAGGGGCCTGGGTTTGATCCCTGGCTGCGGAGCTAAGATTCTGCATGCTGCGTGGTGCAGCCAAAAAAAGAAAATAAGTAAAATCAGCTATTTTGCCGATGGCCAGGAGCCGTACTCGGAGGTTCCGTGCATTATCCCGTTCAACCCTCACAAAGCTCCCAGGATAAGAACATCACTAGTCCTACTTTACAGACGAGAAAACCGAGTCTCCAAGTGATGAAATAGCTCGTCCAAAGTCACAGAGCTGATAAGTGATGAAGTCAAGGCTTTGACCCCAAATCTGTCTGACTAAAAACCCACGTTCTATCACTACCTCACGGGGAAAACTTTGGACTTCACACCAGAGACTCAAAGGCAAAAGATGGTGGTGGGGGGGGACATAATTATTTTAAATATTATTTGTGTTTTACTAAAAAAGGAGAGACTTCAAGAAGTATAATTTCACAAAAGTTTTAAATCAGGAGAAGGAAAACCAGGGGGTGGGAGGTTCCAGCAGTACCTGGGAAACCCACTGGATGTGCAAATTCTCGGCACCGCCCCCCCCCCAGACATCTGACTCAGAGACCTTCGAAGTTACTCTGATACACATGCAAGTCGGAGAAGCCCAAGAAAGCATGAGAGTTGGTGATGAAAACCTAGGTCAGAGGAAAAAGGATGGATGTGTGTCTGGCAGACTCCGAGTCTGGGACTGTCTCTTGCTTTTCTGAATGGAGCACGACTCTTTCCGACTCAGGGAGGAGAGAATGAGGGGCACAGAGACAGGGGGCTCCCCCGACGTGAGGGACCATCTCATCACGCTCTTGCGAGTTTGCTGTTTCCGCTCCTTTAACCTGCGCATTTCTTAAAAACAGGAAATAACATTTTTAAAATGTTTAACTTTCAGTAAGGATGTATCTGTACAATTTGGGGGCACATCCATGTGGGGCTTTTTTGATGGTTCATTTATAAAAGAAAAAAACAGAACAGTGGGGCTTCCCTGGTGGCGCAGTGGTTGAGAATCTGCCTGCTAATGCAGGGGACACGGGTTCGAGCCCTGGTCTGGGAAGATCCCACATGCCGCGGAGCAACTGGGCCCGTGAGCCACAACTACTGAGCCTGCGCATCTGGAGCCTGTGCTCCGCAACAAGAGAGGCTGCGATAGTGAGAGTCCCGCGCACCGCGATGAAGAGTGGTCCCTGCTTGCCACAACTAGAGAAAGCCCTCGCACAGAAACGAAGACCCAACACAGCAAAAATAAACAAATTAATTAATAGACTCCTACCCCCAACATCTTCTTAAAAAAAAAAAAAAAAACAGAACAGTGTTTATTAGCTCCCTCCTAAAGGCCAGGTTCCCCCGTGGGCCCTCCCTTTCCCCTGCGTGGTTTTTCTCAATGAGTTGTCACCACAGTTCTGTGACCAGGAGTGACTTTTCACTTTATAGATGAGGAAATTGAAGCTCAGAGCGCTGAAGCCACCCTGCCAGAGGGCACGCAGGCACAATGGAAGAGCCGGGACTCCACCGCACAACTTGGGCTGCAAGTCTGGGGGACACTTAACTCCTCAGGACACCGCCTGGGGAACAGCCCTGTGTCAAGGGGCCTCGAGTCACAGGCACCTAGGGAAGCCCCCCTCGGACCTGGGCCGTCCCAGGAGTCAGTCAATGTCTCAGTGGTCCCCTCTCACTGCCCCCAGGGTGTGAGGCACTAAGCTCTATTGTCGGGCAAAACGAGGAGAAAGACAGCTGATTTAAAATAATTTTTTCCCAAGGCAATCTCTGTTCTAAAAACAGTAGCAAAGTCCAAACCATGAACTAAGAATTTCTGACTTCAGATGCCAAATTCCAGTTCCAGATAGACAACAGTTAAAATAAAGTTTCTTATTCTTGAAAGAGAATAAAGAGAAAAAGCTAAGAATTCTTTGAAAAGGTGACTCTTTTTGGGGGGCCACGTCGCATGGCTTGTGGGATCTTGGTTCCCCGACCAGGGGTTGAACCCGGGCCCTCAGCAGTAAGAGTGCAGAGTCCTAACCACCGGGCCGCCAGGGAATTCCCTGAAAAGGAAATTTTCAATATTCTTCAATACTGAAGAATCAGAACAATGTATGACAATGTATGTTTGCTATTATGGCATTCTTATTTTTTCCTAAACTAGTAAGGTAAAGCCAGCCTGTTCTCTAAATAAATTTCCACCCTATGTAATGACTTTCCTCTCATCAACACTATTCAAATTCGAGGCTTCTCTGTACTGGTCCTCTAAACTGAGAACATTTTATTTATAACCATCACTCCATTGGCACTTACCCCACTGATAATATGGAAACTATTTTGTAGCGCGTTGCTGGGTCCTGAGTCCTAAGAAGCAGACATACCCTCTGCATCTTTGTCTATACTCCAGGGCACAGAGCCGTGCACACCAGCTGTAGGAACATTTCCTGAACGACCACATGATTGGAAACCCACCTTCCCAAGCGTTCAGTGCTTGGAAATGGCTACATGTACAATATGGCTTGTTTTATTTTAGGGTTGTCATAGCTACCTGGTTGGTAACAAGTACCGAAGGTGTTTGTTAATAATAACTGATACTTGGGGTTATTTGATCGAAGTATTTCTAATCCTTTGGTCGGGCGCCTGAAAATATTAAGATATATGTTAGGCTTCCCTGGTGGCGCAGTGGTTAAGAATCTGCCTGCCAATGCAGGGGACACATGTTCAAGCCCTGGTCCGGGAAGATCCCACATGCCGCGGAGCAACTAAGCCCGTGTGCCACAACTACTGAGCCTGCGCTCTAGAGCCCGCAAGCCACGACTAGTGAAGCCTGTGTGCCTAGAACCTGTGCTCTGCAACAAGAGAAGCCACCACAATGAGAAACCCGCGCACTGCAACGAAGAGTAGCCCCCGCTTGCCACAACTAGAGAAAGCCCGCGTGCAGCAACGAAGACCCACGCAGCCAAAAAAAAAATTAGTTAAAAAAAATAAAATAAATATTTTAAAAAAGAAAATATATGTTACAGTTAACACTCAAAAGTTGCGAACAACATATTTCAAATGCAGCCGCATTTCCAGTGTAAAAGGAAGCGGTGTCCATTCATCCGGGGGCGATTATTAATAGCACCCCATCTCTTTCCCATGAGTTTTTCCAGTTTGTACATGAAAGGGCACAGTCATCCTCAGGAGAGGGCTCCAGCTACCCAGACCTCAAGCCCTTATTTTTATTGGGGTGGATAAAGCCCTTGTTTACAGGATACAATGAACGAATAATTTGGGAGAGAGTAAACCAATATTTCGGGGTGTTCCAGCAATTTGCTGACGTGAGGACAATTTTCACCTATTTTTCCTATTTATTTACATCTTCATTTCACAATGTTGGTTCTGTTTAAATCTTTTCATTTTTAATTGTGGTAAAATATATATAACGTAAAACTTACCACCTTAGCCATTTTAAAGTATACAATTCAATAGTGTTAAGTACATTTACATTGTGCAACAAATTTCCAGAACTTGTTCATCTCGCAGAACTGAAACTCTGTGCCCCAAAACAGCTCCCCTCCCTCAGCCTCTGGCAGCCACCCTTCTCCTTTCTGTTTCTGTGATTCTGACTATTCTACATGCCTCATAGAAGCGAAATAATACAGTATTTGTCTCTTTGTGAGTGGCTTACTTCACTCAGCATGATGTCTTCAAGCTCCCTCCATGCTGTGGTGTGACAGGATTTCCTTCCTTTTTAAAGGCTGAATAATATTCTGTCGTATGAAGAGACCGCCTTGTGTTTATCCATGATCTGTGAGGGACACTTGGGTTGCTCCTACCTTCTGGCTGTTGCAGACAATGCTATGAACTTGGGTGTACAAATGGTGCGTCTAGACTCCGCTTTTATTTATTTTTGGTATATGCCCAGAAGTGGAATTGCTGGATCATAAGGTAGTTCTATTTTTAAGTTTTTGAGGAGCCTCCATACTGTTTCCCACAGCAGCCATACCATTTCACATTCCCACCAACAGCACGCCAGGGCTCCAATATCTCTACCTCCTCGCCAACACTTGTTATTTTCTGTTTTATTCATTGTAGCCATCCTAACGGGTATGAGATCATATCTTATTGTGGTTTTGATTAGCATCTCCCTAATGCTTAATGTTGAGCATCTTTTCCCCTGCTTGTTGACCATCTGTATGCCTTCTTTAGAGAACTGTCTGTTCAAGTCCTTTGCGCATTATTCAGTGAGGTTGTCCTGTTGTTGTTTCTAGTTAAATCTTCTCCTTGCACTCAGTGAATCAAGTCCTCACTACGTCTTACCTTTTCTCTAATCAAGAGGTGCCCCAGGATACTCTCCTGCTTAGAATTACTTAGGAATAGAGAGAATGTTGCCTTGAAGTGGGGAAGTAGTTGGAAAGGCACGATCTTATAAACCTCAGATATCCATTGCTACTGGTGGTCCAGAAAAGTTTTGACATGTATGAAGTCTTTTGTAAAGGGATTATATAATTGTTATCGTTCTCATTCACTTCAGTTCAACCACATTTACAGAGCGCCTACTGCGAGGCATCCATTGTGCCATGGATACATTAGAGTTAACATAAAGCACACACAACATGTTTTAACTCCTTTGATCCAACGCCCACCAGCTAGACTCTGGGTCACTGTTTCTGGACACCTACATTCTTTTTTTTTAAAAATAAATTTATTTTATTTATTTTAATTTTTGGCTGAGTTGGGTCTTCGTTGCTGTGCACGGGCTTTCTCTAGTTGCGGTGAGCGGGGGCTACTCTTCGTTGCGGTGCACAGGTTTCTCATTGCGGTGGCTTCTCTTGTTGCGGAGCACAGGCTCTAGGCGCGCGGGCTTCAGTAGTTGTGGCTTGTGGGCTCTAGAGCGCAGGCTCAGTAGTTGTGGCACACGGGCTTAGTTGCTCTGCGGCAGGTGGGATCTTCCTGGACCAGGGCTCGAACCCGTGTCCCCTGCATTGGCAGGCGGATTCTTAACCACTGCACCACCAGGGAAGCCCTGGACACATATATTCTTGAATGAGGAGTTTAAAAGCTACGGATCTCTTCTGATCTTTCCTGCCTCTCTGTGTGAGGAAGCATACATCCTTTTTTTTTTTTTTAATATTTATTTATTTGGTTGTGTCAGGTCTCAGTTGTGGCTCGCAGGCTCCTTAGTTGAGACATGCGGGCTCCCTAGCTGTGGCATGAGAACTCTTAGTTGCAACATGCATGTGGGATCTAGTTCCCTGACCAGGGATTGAACCCAGGCCCCCTGCATGGGGAGCGTGGAGTCCCAACCACTTCGCCACCAGGGAAGTCCCAGGAAGCATACATCCTTAAGTAAGCCTGATCTTTGGGTTGGGCCTCACAATTTTCCCAGGCCCCACCCAGATGGAAAACACACCCTATCTAAAAAAACAGTGTCTTTAAAATTCTTGGTAAAGTTCTAGAGACTCTGTACACAGGGCTATCACCTCTGCTTCTAAACAGAAGTTCAGAACTCATTCAGAAAAAAACTTCACCTCGGTTGCAAGCTGCTGAATCATATACAAAAGTCTCGACCTGGGCTCAAAATACGAGTGGCTGTCCACGGGCCCCTCTACATTGATACACATCTTCTCTGGTCCATAATTCCCTCCACCCATTTTTGTGCCCTAAATCACAGCCTAAACTGAAACCCCCAAGAAGCCAGTGCACGTGAAACTATCCCTATTCTCGGGGTTGCATTAGGAACAATGCGAAATGTCGGGCTGAGACAGGGCTCAGAGAGGCTCATGGTTTCCCAGAGGGTAACTGTTGAGAAGATCCCTGGAGATTATCCAGTCAATCTGCCCTAGTGAAACACAAGGAAACTGAGCCGCAGAAAGGGGACACTTCCTCCATGCCCCAGACTCAGCAGAGAGCTCACCTGATGCCACTCTGTTTCCCCACTAATGTGCATTTTCTAAGATACTTCTTGATGTTTCTTCTCCTGTTTATTGAACGTGAACACAATCATATTGTTGAAAATCCTTGTCATATATGTTTGAACGCCTTACATAAAAGGTCCTGAATTAATACCACTCTAGAGTTAAACTCAAGAAAAAACTTCGTAAGAGCTAGGAGCAGGTGGTCAACTTCTCGAGAAAGTGCTTCCGGGCACACCTGAACTACTTTTCAGACTTGAGAGCAGCAGCGGGTCTGGAGGAGGGGCACGGCTAACTAAGCCCCTCCTCTTCAGGTCAGCCCCCACCCCCCCCGCCACCCCATTGGTGGTCTAGCACTTTGTTTTGCGACAAGGAGGATTAAGGTGTTGTGGATTAAGACCTTGATATCAACACAAACACATCTACATCCACAGAACAACAGGAAAAGTCACTTCACGTAGCGCGTAAGGTGAAAGTTTAGGTGGCAGTGACTGAGGCCAGTGTAGGCCTAGATCCAGCCCAGGAGAAGAGTGCCAACCCAGGTGCAGCGCAGAACCGAGACTCTCACTGCACAGCACATTTGGAATCCTCTAGATGACCACACAACCCTGCATGATTCCAGGAGGGTTATAGAAATCTCTGGGCCTTGCACCACGTGCATCGTGGGTTGAAGGATTTGGCTTCTGCATTTCCTGATTTCGGAACAGGGGAGGTGGGCGGCAGTCTAAAAAGGTACTACGCCTATTACCTATCTGTATGCATTTGGCCCGCTACTGGTCCCCTGGGCTAAAGGGAACCTCATATAACGAATATGGAACCCAGTCAAAACCTTGTTCAGGTTCTCAAAGAATCAATGAAACCATTCTCCTGTTTTGATAGCTGAACCAGGCTGTCTTGCATCTTGTTGTGTGGATCCACAAATTCCTTAAAAACACAGAGGGTCATTTTCTGGCTCCAAAATTCTTGGCTTGAAGGTAATTAATATGAATCTCTTTTGAAACCCTATCCTCTGAGTGGGCATTTAAGACCCAGGAGCCACGCTCTAGACTGGAGCATTCCATGGTTCCAGAGAACACAGTTTGTAAACGAACAGACATTTGCTGGAGCATCTTAAACCAAGCCCAATCGTCACTCTGTTTTGTCAAAAGATAAAATTGTATCGGCACATACGAACACATTGACTGTCGGCACAACTGGGCCCTTCATCGTCTAAGAGGCTGACAGGAAAGAAAGCGGTGGCGATACGGTTGAGGTGCGGTTTCTCCCTCCGGGCGCGAGGCAGGCGGAGGCGACGCGGCGCAGCCCAGGGCTGCCGGCCGAGTGCGGAAGCGGAGGAAGTTGTGATGCATAAGGAGCCGAGGGAGCGCACTGGCGGCGGTGTCTGGAAACACCCGGAACATGCTAGAAGGAAGTGGTAATGGCTAGATCCAGAGTGCGCACTGGGGGGAGGCCGTGCTCGGCTAAGGGACGCGTGGGTAGTCCTGAGTTTCTCCCCAGTTTAGGGCACAAGACTGGAGAGAAAGGAACCGTGGGAAGCCGCCCACTGGGGAGGACCGAGGAAGCTGCAGCACAGACGCGCGGCGGGGCCCCGGGGACGGAGGCGGGGAGGAGAGCAGGGCGGTCACCGAGCAGCGGTCCGGGGAGGGGGGTCTTGCGGGAGGATAAAGGGAGCGGGCGGGAGGCTGGGCCAGGAGAGCGCGGGGAGGCCTCGAAACCGGCGGCGCGGAGCCTAGACGCGGGCCGGGCGTGGCCGGCAGCTCCCCGAGGTCGGTGGAGGCGGCGGAAGCGGTGGCGGCGGGCCCGGCCGGCGCCCCGCCGGCGCGCACAGGGTTAACCCGCGGCGGGCCGGCGCTCGGTTTCCAGGACAACGCCGGCAGTTCCGGCGCGCGAGCTCATACCCTCGCGCGCGCGCGGGGGAGCGCGGGGGGCGGGGGCGCGGAGG
>NW_021703783.1:1646705-1776705 GCF_005190385.1 Monodon monoceros
TCAAGCTCTTCCGATCTCTCGAAACAGCTTGATCGGGCCGGGCGCGGCAGAGCTGAGCCCAGCAAGGGCCGGGCTGCGGGGGCGCCCGCCCGGGATGTGAGCGCCGAGCGCGCCGGGCGGGGAGGGCGGGCAGGGCGGCAGGAAGGACGCGCGGACGGGAGGAGGAGCGGCGCCGAGCCGGAAGGCGGGAGGCGCGTCCGTTGGGCCCGCGGCGCGGCCGGCCAGCCGCCTCGTCGCTCGGGCGGGAGCGGGGCCCGCGCCTCCTCCCCGGCGCCGCGGGGAGGAAGATGGAGACGCACATCTCGTGCCTGTTCCCCGAGCTGCTGGCCATGATCTTCGGCTACCTGGACGTGCGCGACAAGGGGCGCGCGGCGCAGGTGTGCACGGCCTGGCGGGACGCCGCCTACCACAAGTCGGTGTGGCGGGGGGTGGAGGCCAAGCTGCACCTGCGCCGGGCCAACCCGTCGCTGTTCCCCAGCCTGCAGGCCCGGGGCATCCGCCGGGTGCAGATCCTGAGCCTG
Source organism: Monodon monoceros (assembly GCF_005190385.1). Classification (NCBI taxonomy): domain Eukaryota; kingdom Metazoa; phylum Chordata; class Mammalia; order Artiodactyla; family Monodontidae; genus Monodon; species Monodon monoceros. Next base: position 1,647,227 of record NW_021703783.1, read on the forward strand.
CGCCGCAGCCTCAGCTACGTGATCCAGGGCATGGCCAACATCGAGAGCCTCAATCTCAGCGGCTGCTACAACCTCACCGACAACGGACTGGGCCACGCGTTCGTTCAGGAGATCGGCTCGCTGCGCGCTCTCAACCTGAGCCTGTGCAAGCAGATCACCGACAGCAGCCTGGGCCGCATAGCCCAGTACCTCAAGGGCCTGGAGGTGCTGGAGCTGGGCGGCTGCAGCAACATCACCAACACCGGTCTCCTGCTTATCGCCTGGGGCCTGCAGCGCCTCAAGAGCCTTAATCTCCGCAGCTGCCGCCACCTCTCGGACGTGGGCATCGGGCACCTGGCCGGCATGACGCGCAGCGCGGCCGAGGGCTGCCTGGGCCTGGAGCAGCTCACGCTGCAGGACTGCCAGAAGCTCACGGATCTGTCTCTGAAGCACATCTCCCGGGGGCTGACGGGCCTGAGGCTCCTCAACCTCAGCTTCTGCGGAGGCATCTCGGACGCAGGCCTCCTGCACCTGTCGCACATGGGCAGCCTGCGCAGCCTTAACCTGCGCTCCTGCGACAACATCAGTGACACGGGCATCATGCATCTGGCCATGGGCAGCCTGCGCCTCTCGGGGCTGGATGTGTCCTTCTGTGACAAGGTGGGGGACCAGAGCCTGGCTTACATAGCGCAGGGGCTGGACGGCCTCAAGTCCCTGTCCCTCTGCTCCTGCCACATAAGCGACGATGGCATCAACCGCATGGTGCGGCAGATGCACGGGCTGCGCACACTCAACATCGGGCAGTGTGTACGCATCACGGACAAGGGCCTGGAGCTGATCGCCGAGCACCTGAGCCAGCTCACCGGCATCGACCTGTACGGCTGCACCCGCATCACCAAGCGCGGCCTGGAGCGCATCACGCAGCTGCCGTGCCTCAAGGTACTCAACCTGGGCCTCTGGCAGATGACGGACAGTGAGAAGGTCAGGTGAGGGCGGCAGCGCCAACTCCCCCGGCCCCGCCCTGTTCGTGCTCCTGCCACCGCCGCGGGCCCCGCGCTCACTCGACACGCACACGTAGACCCAGAGCATTGCCGCGGACGCGGTGGGGGCGATGACGCGGAGCCCCAGGCTCGTTCTCTCCTCCCCTCCCCCCCCCCGTTGCGTCCGGGGTCCCTCCGCCACCCACACCCTCTCCTTTTCCCCGAGGATGCGGAGAAGGACTCGCCACCCACCAGCCACTCTTCTCAGCAGGGGTTTGGAGGACGGATTGAGCTACTGTATCCCCGCCGCGCTGCATTTGGAAACGGGGGTGGGGAGTGACCAGTCCTTTCAGCCCTGGGGAGCTGGGGAAAATGTCTGCCTTCACTTAAGCTTTCATTTGAATACTGTGATCTGGTTTTTATTTCGAAACGTATAAAAGCAAACCCAACTACAACGGCCTTTTCACCCTTCTTCCACTTCGTAACTAATCCCAGTCTCTCGTCATCAGTCCTTTGACAGTACTCTGCTACCCACGCTCATTTCAGTTGTATTGTCTTTTTTTAGTTTTTTGAAGAAAGTTGACATCATGGTCTCTTTTTTTTTCTGCTGAGTATAGTCTATATATTATATATATATAAATTATATATATATATGTGCGTGTGTATATATATATATAAATTATATATATATGTGTGTATATATATATAAATTATATATATATGTGCGTGTGTATATATAAATTATATATATATGTGCGTGTGTATATATATATATAAATTATATATATATGTGCGTGTGTATATATATATAAATTATATATATATGTGCGTATATATATATAAATTATATATATATGTGTGTGTGTATTTATATATATACATATATGTGTGTGTGTGTGTGTGTGTGTGTGTCTGGCTACCTCGTTTTAGTTTACTTTTTTCTCTGAAGCCCTGGAATTCTACAAGAGAGATATTTTGAGACTGAAACATTTTTGTGCCTGGACTGGAAAGATGCCCATCGGGTTTGTACATCTTTTTTGTTTTGGCTTCTTCCCAAACCCCATCCACCCCGTGTATCCCACTTCACATTCTGGCTCTGCTTTCCTTTTTCTCCTTGTCCATAGGGATTTGAGGGCCCAGCCGTGATCCTAAATCTTGACTTAATTTATAGCACAAATGTGTGGGAGACATGAGAGTTGGACTGTTTTGTTTTTTGTTATTTTTTGTGTTTGTTTGAGATGCAGACTGTGTCTTGAAAATGATGATTATATATGCAGATTCTGCCCTGCCCTCCCCCTCTTGCAAGTTTCCCCACGAAAAGGTCACACAGTGAGGGTTCCTGTTGGGAGCTGAGGAGCTTCCAGAGCCCCCGGGGCTGAAATGTGAAGGGGAGGAGACTGAAATTCATGTCTTATCTCTGTTCTGTTAATAAAACGGGAGTTTGTGGGTTTTTAAAAATTCTGTTTCTAAATGGAGGAGTAGATGCCTTTATTTTGATGGGGGTTGGGACTTGTGGCTTTAAAAAAAAAATCACTTTTGTGTAGGATGTACATTTTTGTTGGATTTTTTTGGTTTGTTTATTGTTTTTTAGAATCCTCCACAGCAACATGCGAGACCATGGAGTAAAAGAAACCCAGAGACCTTTATCAATTAATTGTACTGTTTGTGAATTTGTATAAATAATAACAAAGATCCTCTTAAAACATTTATATTCTTACAGTAAAAGGTTAAACTGATATTTATATAATAAAAGAGGAAATATGAAGTATGTTTTTGAAAAAAAAAACAAAAACAAAAGCCTTGTATCTGTGCATTATTTTTAAGGCAGTGTGTGTTTGGGTCCAGGCCACAGTAGGAGGTGCTGTTTTGTGTCTCTGAAGTAAAAGCATAAGATGCAGAGTTCCGTGCAGCCTGTGTGGTGTGAGCTCATGGTGAAAAATGTATCCTGTATGAGGTTCACCACTGACATCTACATGTTTTGTTGCTAGAAATGTGATTGGAATGGAGATTTATATAACTTCTGGTTCTGAACTGTTAACAACATGGAAATTTAAAGAAACTGAACAAAATGAAACTTCTTCTTAAACCAGATTTGTAAGAGTCACAGTTTCACCAGGGTGGCCAGTTTTTCTCCACATGGACATGAGATCTAGGGGTGATGTTCAAGAAATGCGTCCTGAGATGTGGAAGTGGGAAGAAAGATGGGTTTCTTGACCCTGAGCGGGTGTGGGGAGGCTGCGAGGGGGCGGGGAGGGCGCCAGGGCCATTGTTGGGAAAGTTAAGGGCGCTCAGTCATGCGGACTGCGGCTCTGTGAGCAGTGCGGCAGGGCGGGGGCTTGGGCCCCTCCTTAGCATTCCCCGCCAGCCCCGCCAGCGCCGCCGGGTTGGACACTTCCTGGGGGCGGGGAGGCCGGCCTGGAGTTCTTGCACATTTGCATTTTAAGAAGGCGGCCACTCGAACCCCGGTGAGGGTTCTTAGACTGAATTGGGGCTGAATACCAACAATTCCAGCAAAGAGCTCCCTTTGGTAGACAATAACTAAATCACCTGACACCCTGTGGTTGGGCTGTGGAAACGGAAGTGTATAAATGCGCCAGCAGTGGGGTTTTTCATATTCCTGTTTCGCAGAGGTCTGTCTTACTTGTTTTTGAGGGGGTTTTTTTTTTGTTTTTTTTTTTTAATATACTGATCCCAGGAAGAGCCGATAAGAATAGCACAAAACTTTCCTGGATCAACGCCTCTTTCCAGGAAGAGAGCTAGAACCAGGTTTCTCTTGGGTAGGACTGTTTTGTAAAGTTTCCAAGCTTGCTGTACGGGCCTGTCACAAAAGCTGCATTGTTCCTTCTTGGAGAGCCATCACAAGTGGGTCTAATGGAGCCTGACACTAGATCCATCTTCCTTTTCTTTGGGGAAGGTGTGGATCTCTTTCTTCCCTCTTAGGTTACAGTGCTTACTGCCTGGAAAAAAAAAAAAAAAAGTGTGAACCCTAGTAAGAAGAGACTGTGAATCAGGGTCAGCTTTCTGATTTCGCATTTGCCTCTACAGCACATGAAGCTTCCACAAGCTGTGAGCTTCTTACACTATTTTTCTTCTTCCAAGGGATCGTGTGGCTGTGCACATTCAGGCAGTAAGAATCTGGGCACCTCCTAAGTCTTGGGCTCTGTGCTCACCTCCTTCATTTAATACAAAAAGTAACCCTACCAGCTATAACTGGAAGGTTTTCTGTTTCTCTGCTTCGTCTTGGTTTTTACTTTAAAGGTTAAATATAAGCTTGACTCAAGGCTAGTAAATTACTGTTTGGAAGTTAAGATCACGGGCCTGCTGTCATCATCCTGAACTGGGCATAGTTTACAATGTATCTGAGTGTCTCGGGAAAGATGAATGAACCGCCTTGCATCAGTCAGAGACTGCTTATCCTTCAGCCTTTTTTGACAGAAAGAAAGGAGTCAGGGTTGAGAACCAATGATGTGCTCTGCCTGGTACTTGAAAATTTCTCCGAGTCCTCAAAGCAACCTGCTGAAAGGTACCCTCTTTTCCAGATGAGAATACTGCTCGCCTGAAGTCAGCCAGCCACTAAGTCCAGCCCCCTTCCACTCCACGAGGAGGTTCAGCTACTGATCGCACCTTGGTTTCCAGGAAGGCGACCTCCCAGAAGCGAGTGGTGGCTGTCTGAACCCAGGATGGACAAGCTCAGGCCAAGGGCACCACTTGAAAGGGAGTAGAAGTGGATTTGGCCTCACCATACCTACAGGAATGGAAGGAAATGCTTTTAAAGAATAGGAGCGCTAAGAACATAAGCGGATGTGTAACATGTGGGTGGCGCACAAGTTAAGAGGCACTTCAGGGCAGTTTTTAGAATAACAGAAAAAACCTGGCTCAGGTATTTGCCAAAACTTCAGAACTGAAAAAACAAAATAGGAACTTAGTGTAAACTTTATCATCTAGAAGCAATAAACCTCAGGAGGAACTGTGTTGGTGGCAGTCAGGAAAGGGTTCCGCGTACTTGTCCGAGACTCATGGGGCAAAAGCCATGAAACATCTGCTGAAAAGATGTGTAAGTGAACGGCAGGGTCGGCGGGGTTCAGACAGTGTCTGCAGCCTCCTCAAGACCACGACGGGCCTCTAGCTAAGAGTGCTGGGTGTTGCTGAATAATTCTCCCTGCCATAGACGCCTGCCTGCCCAATTCCTCCGTCCTAAGGCGGGGAGGGCCCACTTGATTTATCCCACCTTTGGCAGCAGTGACAAGGATGCTTGCCTAACTTACGGTACATCCTTAAACAGTTAAGAAAATTCAAACCGATCATTATTCTTTCATGATTGAAATCAGCAGCAAAGATCTGAAAAAGCCAATGTTCCTATTACGGTAGTTTCTTTTTAACGGTAAGAGGCTTCCCTTAAACGGAGACATACGATATGTAAACTGAAGCATGGCTTATCCCCCAAATCCAGGTGCTTTCCCACAGTGGTTATTAGATGCTGATCTTGCAATATAAGTAAAACCCTTCCCTTCCGACTTAGAGAATCTGAACTCAAGTTTTCAAAGGGGAGAGGGGAGTGGCCCCCAGGGACCACTGTGTTTCCAAAGGATAAGACCCCCTTATTAAGAGATCAGATTTGTAAAACAAAACCAAGACCTCATGCAGCTTCTGACAACCGTTCCTCTGCTCCCAGGGCTCTGCTCAACCCGTGGTTGCCCCCTCTGCTGCCCTTCCCCCTCTGCATCACCCCCTTTTAAAAGTTAATTCTGTCCCTTTAATAGAGGGCAAGACCTAAATTGTGTGCCACCGTGACCCCTGAGGAGTCAGGGGCGAGGCTTTTGGTGAAATCATGTGGGTCCTGGGCAAAGCACAGCATTAGCAATTGGAAAGCTGCATCGAGTCCTGAGCCAGTGCCCAGGCCACACCTCTGTCTCATCTTGTCAAGGTGCTTTGCTCAAATGGTACGGAGCAAGTTAAGTTTTTTGAAAAGCGAATGTTGTCAGACAGAGGAGACCTCATATTTGGATCACTGCCAACTATTAAGAATTTAGAACATCTCCAAGGTGAGTGCACAGCTGGGAAAAGAGTGAACACTCAGGTCTCGGATAGAAAAGGGGTATTTCCAGACATCTGTACCTTTAAATGTCCACAACTGATCAGTTTCAGCCTTTTCCTCTTTGGCAGGGGTGGCTCTGATGTGGCCTGGTGGAGCTGCCTGTACCACCTGGAGCTCTGGGTACCATGGACAAAGCCACTCCTCCCGTTTAGGGCAAGAGGAAGTCGGCACGAGAGCAGAAGTAACGGCACGAGACGGGGTACGTTGACATCCCCCCCAAACAAAACAATCCAAGTGGAATTCCTCCATCTCCTGTTTGTTAACCCAGGAAAGTGCACATATTTTCTTAAAAGAAGACTTAAGTTTTTTATTATCTCATCACTCTTCCACTTTGTGTAAAGGACAAATGCCCCATGTCCTGTGCGTTCGCTTTCATCTGTGAGAGTGGACAGCATCCCGGTCACACAGGCGGGAGGTGGATACGGCCCGCGGACGCACGGAGTCTCGACCGTGTTTGGCTTCCCTGTCTCCGGATTTGTGTTTCCCCAAAGCTGGTGGATTCCGGACATTTAATTTTATAAACGGGGAAAGAGGCTTGACGAGGGTGAAAGACTGTGCCCGGTGACCACCCCAGACTTTACCCATCACCGGGGAGGCCGGTCCCCAGCAGGAGGGAGCGGGGGGTCCTTCCCTGAGCTGTTGTCAAGCAACACCCGACCCCCTGCTTCTGAAGAGAGCTGAGCTAGAGCACATTATTTTCATCTGGAGTAAACGCCCGAATGCTGAAAGTTATTATTTAATAAGCATTACTTATGCAAACTCAGACGTGTACGTTACTCATGCAAACTCCTTTTTCAAGGAGCCGGAAAGCTAGTGCGAGGAGTTGGTAAACGGGCTTAGGGTACCGGGTGGCCCGAGTACGAGTGAGGGTCCAGTCGGTCCCCTGTCGTCCTCAAGCACGTGGGCCAGCTCTCCGGCACTGCTCCGTCATGGACGGTGACAAACACGACACAAAGGCCTCCATGCTGAGAAGTCACAGCTCCACACGCCCGGGGCCGCCTGTCACAAAGGAGAACTGAGCTGTGAGAGCACGAGGTGTTTTCTCATCACTCAAGGATAAAACGTCCTGACTTTACAGATGTTTTACCTACAACTCCCTCCTGCCCCGAAAGCGTGAAAGGGTCTAGTCCAGTGTGCTCACACCAGCAGCGCTTCGGTTCCCTGCTCTCCGGGGGATGCAACCGCCCTCCAGAGGCTCGGGCCTGCCCACGGCACCCGCAGTGACCCCCTGCCAGATCAGGACCGGAGCGACAGGAGCGGCACAGACACAGCGGGGAAAGAGCCCAGTCCAGATTCACTTCTTATAAATGGTGTGGAATTACTCCACGTGGTTTGGAAAGCATTGTTTTCCTCATCTAAAAAGATGATGCAAATATTTACTACAAATGTTTGTTTGTAATAGTGTTTTTCCTTAGGAAAGGTTTACCCCAAACTGGCATTTTTATGCACACGCTTGTGTACGTTTGTGTAGGAATAGCTACCGGCTTCCATTCTGCTTTTTGAGAAGTGGCCTCTAAATAGAGAGGAACCCCCCAAACTAGTCCTCGTATTCCTTAGAATCTTTGGTAAAATCACCGAGGCCAAAACTGGTCAGATGGGTGAAATAAGGGAGAACTGCAACAGTTAAACCCCTCAAATTCTTAGCCTTCTTAGATGGAAGATACACTAACCAGGGCCTTCCATTTTTACCTCAGTGTTTTAAACCTTGGCTAAGCTCGTCCAAAGCCCACTGCTGTGAACTACCAAAAAGAAAAAGAAAAAAGGCCAGTAGGTGTGCCTTGAGCAAACTATATGAAAATACAGCATTAAAGTGACAACTTCGAGCTCTTCTAGTTCATTTCGAATGCACAAACTTTAGTGTCTTTCAGGGATCTACGGTACGGCCAGGTTCTGTGGCCTGAACGTTGTCGAGCTCCCAGCGCAGCTTCCTGACATAGCAGGCAGAGATGCTCTTTGGGTTTTCTGAGCCTGGACTGGATAGACGACTGGCCTTCCCAGCCTCCCTGACGTCCAGACGCCTGGCCATTGTGCTCGGAGTCAAAGGGCGACAGGACAGTGACCCATAGCAAGACAGCTGGCCTATCTTTTCCCCACACGCAAGGATCTAATGCTCAACGGAATCACAGGAGAACCCGCGGAAATTCACTCCAGTACAGCAGAGCACAGGGTTTCGCAGTGACAGCCTCACCCCTGCTTGCGTCGGAAGCTAAACTGCGTCTCTGTAAGTTAGGAGACAGGTCGCACGGCACCTCGTGAAAGGCAGGGGTGGAAAGTCAATCTTTGCCTCTTGCTGCGGTGTTCCTCGACCTTCCCATCCCCCGCAAACCCTCTCCCACCTTCTCCCACCCATTCACCCTCCCCGCGGGGATGCAGCCCTGCGTCGAGGCCACACCAGTGTCAGAGGCGGGCGTCTGACCTCGTGCTTTCCTTTACCCCAGGTGCACTAAGACGATTTTAGGATCCACTGTGGGGCAGAAAAGTAAAGTACGGTTCATGCAAAACTCCACGTATGTTTTCCACGTGGAAAGACGGACTGTCTTTATCCACGGCGCCTGCTAGCCCCGAGACCCGTCAGCAGGTGGCAGCATTGCCTGTGAGCCGGATGCCCTCCGGCAGGTGCCCCCGGTCGCCTCCCCACAAAGACCTTCCCGGTGTGAGTGAGAGCTGGCGAGACAACCTCATGTCGCCAAGAAGATGAAATGGAATTTTTAAGTATTGGTGGAGTCAGGGACCCCGGTGCCCGGCACTCGGTTTGGGAGCAGGTATCAGATGCGCCTTCGGGACGTTTCCCTGATGTAGCTGGCGGGAATCAAACATCAACTCCTAACTTTTATTTAAGACCATCTCATACAGATCCTGTTAGATTGCCATATTCGGGAAGTTTGGGAGAACAACTTGGGAAAAAGTTTACACTCATACATGGAAACATCCATTTTAACAGGAGGAGCAAAAGTGCTGGCTTTTTAAAATTACACACACACACACACAAACAAAAATATTAAAAAATGTTTAGGAGTATCAATTTTTAGTTTTTTATTATCAACATGAGGATCTTCTAAAGGAGCCCATGAAAGTGAGAATGATTAAGAGCCCTGAGAAAGCAGTGAGGTTGCTCACATACCTAAATTCCTCCCCTGGAAAACAGACATTAGAAACAGGAAGCAGAAATGAAGGAGAAAGAACTTCTGAGCCAACTTGGCCAGATTCCATAAAATGCCACAACGAGGGACAGGCTGGGGTCTCCCGCCGTCTTGGCCCCGACCGTCTGGCCTCGGGGCATGAAAGCAAGGATCTGAAGGGCAGGTGCAGATGTGGAATAAAAGTGTGGAAGGTGGAGGTGGCCGTGTCCCGCGGCTGCACCTGCCATGCCGTGCCATCCCAATGAGGCTCGCCACCAGCACGGTGATGCAAAGGTCATTTTTGGTTAGAGAATGGGAGAAGAGAAAGGAGAAGCTTCTGGAACTCAGGGCCCAGGCACGAAGCTGATCACTGCTCCTGCCAGCAACCAAGAAGGTCGTAGGAAACCAGAAAACCTCCCGGCCGCTCCGTGGACTCTCAGGCTGAAATACACTGTTGTCAGTGACACGCAGAACGAATACAGATTCAGGGAAACAACCCGGATAAAGAAAACAGGTGGCCGAGGAGAGAAAAGAGGACACGGAGGGGACCAGGGCAATAAACAGAGACCAGGTGAGGTGAGTGTAGGGGAGGCCAACGGCCAGCATGCCCAGCCTGGACCCCAGGAGGAGCTGGGAGGGGTGCTTGGGGCCACCATCTCCAGGAGCGGCGTTCCTGGGCTACTCGTGTTTTCAGGAAGACAGTCCTTCTTCCTCTGGTTGTGTGACTCGGACACGAGACAAAAATTCCGACTACTAGGTCCCCGGGCTGGCCTGAGGAGTTGGCAGTAGGGTGTTGGGCCCCCGGTAAGGTGATGGGTCCCACTCCCAGAGTGTGGCTGTTACTGCCCAGCCTCCTGGCCATCACCGTCAGGACAAAGGTTCTGTGCTACCCACTCTCCCCATCCTGCAGAGAAAATCACCCAGAACGACAGCGTCCCAGGGCTGTCATGTAACACCTCCTGTGTCGTGAGGCTCCCCTGGCCTGGACTCTGTCTCTCGATCCCCAGGAGTCGGGCCTCTGCGCTCTGTCCTGGCCAGCACTCGAGTCACCCCACGGAGACAGCTTCTGTTTTAGGTAATGTCCCCAGCCCCAGCCCCAGAGGCCCTGACACAGTGAGCAAAGCCAGGCGGCCAGCACCACACGTGCACACACCCCTCACCTTCCTCTGTCCGCTCCGTCCTCCCCACAATACAGGGACCATGTGGCCATCACTGGCCCTCTGAAGTGGTCCGGCCGGGCCACCCGGTCCCTGAGTCAATGGAGACCACGACGGGTGTGCAGGCTGGCCTGCGGTGGGAGCCAGGCACGCGGTGGGCACGACCTGGAGCAGACAGGCCCCTCTGTGCAGGCCCCAAGCCCCTGACCCGGCGCCTTCTGCCTGATGCCCGGAGGGAAAGCCCCACGAGCACCCCACGCCTGGGGGTCTCCGCGCCCTTGGCCGCTCCTGCCTCTGCACCTGTCGTGAACTCGCGGGGCCGCCGACACCTTCCCGCCTCCCAGAGCCCAGACAGGCCGGCTGGTGCTAATCCGCCCGCCGCGCAGCTCAGCAGCTCCGCTCCCCTAAGCCCCTGATAACGGTTTTACTAAAATCCTCTTTTGATGGAAAAAAATCCCAGCTGGACATTTCAGGCCTCGCACAATGTACAGGCCTGCGGGTCCCTTTCCCACCTCACAAAGGCCTCTAATCAAGTGGAAAATGTGCTGGAGGCCAGAGGTTGGGTCTGCAATTATTTTTTAAGGGATTACGGAGAAGAATAGGGGCAACGAGGCCCTCCCGCGCTTTGTTTTCCATTTGGTCCTGCTCGACATGCTTGGGGCTGGGGGAAGCCACCCAGATCTCTGCACACCAGGCCTCACCTCTCCCTGCCCCGTGGAAGGGTGGCATCTTTGAACACCATCGCTTCAGGAAGATTGAGAGAGTCTGGAAGCAACATGCAGGCCCTATTCTGACCCCGTTTAAGCCCCTATTTATAAAACCACTATGGAGCAGGCTCCCGTGTGTGGGGAGAGCCCTCATTCATTAACCTCTGACCCCACTCTGTATGCAGAGGGGAGGGTCCATACGCTGCTGGGGGCGGGAGCATTCACTGGGGCTTCCCAGGCTTTGGAGGGCAAGAGGTCGTGTTCCCAATGTCGCCAGATCCCCTCCTCCTTATTTATATACATTGACCCTTCCCCTCACACTGAGCAAATATCCAGGAAACTCCTAAGGCAAAGCATGGATGAAAATACAAGACACCAACCATTTTTATCCGCCTATCTGGAATCGTTTAAAAATGCACACTACAGAAGGGAGTTTGTCTTCCCTGTACATTGGGAAGGACCTTTTCTGATGTCATTCGTACAGGAACGTTCATTAAAGATCAACTGATAAAAGGTGAACATCTCAGGTTGGCCCTCTGTTCTCATCCTTTTATTTCAGCCAAGAGAAGCGGCTCATCCTTCTAAACCAGCTGGTTAGTGATGTGTACAGATCCCCAGTAAAAAGGACATGATCACAAATTCCTAAACTCATTCTGGGATGATCCAGGATTAGGCTGCTTGGCTCTGAAAGTCAGAGGTCAGCGTATATTTCAAAATAAATACCAGGCTGAGTGAGAATTTTCAGGTCCTTTCTTCAAAGTCCCTAAAATAAAAGCAACTACCAAAGGCAAAACAATACCTCTGGCCTGTTTTCGTCAGTATTTATGACTTACTGACATGTTTTGCCTCATTGATTTTGCAGTTCTGTCTCAGAAGGACCCTAAACGATCAAGAAGTAGATGGAGAGAAACACAATTCTTACGTTTAATATCTTACACGAAACACGATGCAGATAGCATACTAGTATTTCATGTTGGCCTTCATAGTTCCTTTGGTGGGTGTTACAGGAGGAGGGGACCACATAGTTCCCCTAAAGAAAGCAAGTCAGGGTGGACCCTGTGGGGTCCTCTCCCCAAATCGTGACAAACACGTTTGCTGAATCACTTCTGCTGGTTTTCAAAGCGTGACGGCTTTCTCCAGGAATGAGTAACCTTCGCCCTGCTGTAGAAGATGAGCTTCTCTGGAAAGGTGAAGTGATACATTTAAGGGCATCGCAGGAGACAGTGGACCATCTCGAAAGTAGAGCCTGAGGGGGCCTGGCTCCTGAAATAAGGGCAACGCATGAGATAAGCCTGCCTTACAGGGGAGGGGTCCCAAAGCCCCCTCTCCCAATATACTTCCCGAGTCACCCACCACTCAGAATGCTGGCTTACCTCTGTCCTGGGCTTACCACCATTATTTTGTATTCGTCATTATTCTTATACTTCTCCATCCTTTTAACATACTCTGTCGAACAGAATATCAGTTGTTTTTTTACCAGAACCAGTTTGGGGGAGAGTAAAATAGCAATTTGGAAACAATAATCTGATAAAATACGGACAGCAACACATCTCAGATTTCTCAGGGCAGATGAAACTTTTAGTACTTTGGAATGTAAACCTCTTTCAGACTCTCACTAGATCACAAAGGTTTCTAAAAATCAACTTAAGACCAACTCTCTTAATTTTCCACTCAAAATACAAGATGAACATACTTAGAATTAAGAAGTACAAAATATGGGCTTTCAAATTAACGAGAAAGTTTTGTTCAAGGTCTAAAGAGAAAATGAAATTATATCTTGAGGTTGAAATGTTATCAGTCCAGGAATGAACAGTTTTCATCCTGCTTTAGGAGAAGATGAACTTCTTCTCCTAAAGGTGAAGTGATACATTCAAGGGCATCACAGGAGAGACAGTGGACCGTCTCTATCCCAAAGAAGATAGGAAACACTGCTTCTCCGGATCACACTGGGTGGGGAACTACAGGAGAAGCGGAGCCTCATTTCTCCACAGTATTTTCTTCAGCTCTTCCTCTCCTGCTCTTGATAAACCAGGTGACATCTCACTCCTGCCCCAACTGTCTCTGTGCAATTGCTTCATATTTCTGAAATTCTGCTGTTCACTCATTTTCCGTCGTTATGGGCGCACTCATATTCCGACTCACCTAATTCTCTAAACCACCATCTCCATGCCTAACAATCTCAATCCAGCACCCGCAGGCCCTGCGGGGACCACAGCGTTCCTGACTCTGAGGCCCTGGGCTTCCCTGCCCTGCCCTACAAGCCTATCCCCAGCACCTCCCAACAGCCACGGAGCTTCCCAGAAACATCCAGACTGTGGTGGCCAGAGAGTGATGGCTGCCATTCCTGCAGCCGACTGGCAATCTCTACACCGAAGCTTTCAAATATTATCATTACTACAATATGCCTGCCTAGTTAAGGCTGTTCTTAAAAGTGATACATACATAAATCTTTATTTCAAACATCTGTGGACTTCCCTGGTGGTCCAGTGGTTAAGAGTCCACACTCCCAATGCAGGGGGCCCAGGTTCGATCCCTGGTCGGGGAACTGGATCACGCACGCCCCAACGAAGATCCCGCACACCGCAACTAAGACCCAGTGCAGCCAAATGAATAAACATTTTTTTAAAAAAGACCCAAAATTCTGTATTTAAAAAAATCACCCAGAATAGAAAAATCTGGATGTGGCAAAAAGCTGCCTTTCGATCCTCACGTGATGTCACTTCCCCCCGCACCCCCGAGGGGCCCCGTGGCAGTGAACCGTATCCTTTTGGACCCAACTCCAGCTTTCAGAGTTGACAACAGTGGTGAGGTGACAAATGCCCCCAATTTGGGGCTGATGATCTTACTTTTGATCTGTATAAGATCTTGAAATTAACCATGTGTCAGCACAGGTTAGGCCCCCAGAGGGTCCACGGTAATCGGGCAACTGAGGCTACTTCCCCCTGGGTCACCAGCTTCAGAACCTCTTCCAGGTCCTCCTGGGACGATGATGAGCTTATCTATGTGGTGCTGACAGTCACGCGGCAGGGCTGATAGCGCTTGAGCCCGGCTTTATCAGTTATGGAGCTAAAACCGCTTTAAGAGCCTATAAAAACGCGGACAAGTATTCCTTCTGACCGACCCATATGATGGTGGGTTCACATCACAGGAGCCTGCCGGTTTATTTGGATTAATTCCTAACTAATAGTTTAAATGCTCGAGTTTATGAATGAGTTTTTTTTTTTTTGCGGTACGCAGGCCTCTCACTGTTGTGGCCTCTCCCGTTGCGGAGCACAGGCTCCGGACGCGCAGGCCCAGCGGCCATGGCTCACGGGCCCAGCCGCTCCGCGGCATGTGGGATCTTCCCGGACCGGGGCACGAACCCGCGTCCCCTGCATCGGCAGGCGGACTCTCAACCACTGTGCCACCAGAGAAGCCCCTATGAATGATTTTTTAAAAATACAAATTAGTGTGGGCTCAAGGCTATCTTTCGCTTGGTAAATGTTTTATTTGGCAGTGATCGTGGCAGAGGCCCTGCTCGGGCTTCCTTGCAGACCCCCTTCTCGGTGCCCAGAGGAGTGTCTCCTGTGTGTTTCAGGGGGAAACACAGTGGGGGGTCCTGCTTCCCAGAGTGCTCGGTGCAGAAGGCCAGGCTGCGGCCCAGGAGGCGGAGCTGAGGTTCACGCCATCCAAGGCCAAGTTCCCTCCAGCCCAGGCCCCTGGCTCAGGTCAGCCAGGTCGGCCTGGACTTTGTCAGTGACGCACAAGCTAAACAGCCTCGAGGGAGGCCAGGCCGGCCCAGGTCCCTGATGTCCAGGATGGTTTGAGTTGTCCCTGCATCCTCTCTGGTCACTCTGTTCTATTAGAGGAAGGGTTTGTGAGAAGGAAAGGAGTGATTTAAGGGTTCCTTCTGCCCTTCGAAGCCAGTGAAATGTAGACAGAAACCCCGCTGGGCTGTGTGGGGGGCACACCTCTGCAGGCATCTCCGGGTAGACACGAGCCCAGGGCACAGGCCCCGGGTTGGGGGCTCCCCTGCAGCCGGGACCCCGTTGCCCCAAGATCCCACAGAGGGAGAAGGTTGGGGGCTTGAGCCCAGCGTGAGCCCCAGGACCCAAGACGCCGCCCTCAGGGTGGCACCTGCCCTCACCCTCCCTCTGCGAGTGTGAAAACCCAGCACACGCTCCGCTCACCGTGGCTCCCGGGAGGCTGCCAGGCACCTCCGTGGGCTCCCAGGACTGTCAGCTCCGATGCAGACACAGCTGGACAGAAGCCAACAGCAGCTCCGGGGGCAAGGACCCCGGTGCTGGGGGCGGAGAGGGTCCACCGGACCCCAGAGCATCCTGCGTGAGCTTCACATGTGGGCTTCTGGGGCGCGCGGGAGCTGGGAGACCAACAAGGAGGAGGACATGGTCCCAGGGCCACTGTCAGTGTTTATTTAAAGTGCCTTTAACCCCAGTCCTGCACAAAGACCTGTGCTCATGGCTGGAATACTCAGGGCCAGAGACAGGTAGGTAGGTAGGTAGGTACCTACTAGGTAGATAGCCTGTCTAGCCTGACTTTCCTTTTGTTCAGCTTTTAATCAGCATCTCCTGAGAAACTGAACTACTTTTATCTCAAGTGGAAGAAATGGACCCCAGTGAGCAAAGGAGGAAAAAGCTGTGGAGGATCTTCATTTTTATTTTCATAGAAGTTTTTTTTCCTCCCTCAGGGTTTTGCTTATCTGTCCATATATGTCCATAGGAAATATTATTCTTAGAGTCCAGAGTCTGTTCACATCTGTTTGTATAGATTTTTAAGGGCAAATGAAAGACAAGCAGAGTATGCTTTGATACTAAGTGCTGTACTTGATGCTGTGTTCAGACCTTTCTCATCTAGCTCAGGAGCAATTTGTCTACCATGACTGACCTAAAAGTACTTTTGAAATACACTATCGAGTTCATCAAAGACCGCTTGTAAAAGAAGGCCCCTAACTTTTCCAACAAACTCCTACCAACCTCTCGATGACCTTGACGATGCTTGAATTGTACTGAAGTGCTCAGCGGAACACCTGGGGCTGCGACCAGCCAGGTCCCTGGGGAAGGCAGGCTCCTGCTTGCCGCCCACACCCGACCGTTAAAGCAGACACAAGGCAGGTCTGCAAAACTTCGTGGGGTTTATTATCGCCGAGGCCCCGCATTTGGAACCCTCAGAGGAAGGGTCTGGAGATCGCCCCGGCCAAGCCGGCCGCGTGGCCCTCATCAGCTCCTGGGTGCGTGCGCTGTCCCCGCTCCGCCACCAGCCTGCACGCACCCTGCCTCTGGTTCACACGCCGCTTCTCCAGGTGTGGTCTCTGGATGACCTTTACACGGGAGTCACCTGGGTGCTTGCCAACAATGCATTTTTCAGGGGGGAGGGTTCACAACCTCTCTATCCCCAGAGATGTCTTCTAAAAAGGGATACCAATCACACTGCAATCCTGCTTAAACACCTCCACCAGCTTCCTGTCGGTAGAGAATAAAGTCCCAGCTCCTCACTAAGGTCCTGAAAGCCGTCGGGGCCCCAGTCACACCTCGAGGCTAACCTCCCACCAGCCCTCATCCTCCTGAACTCCAGTGCATGCTATGCCCCAGGCCTAGAATGTTCTTCTCCTCCGTCTGATTGGAGAGCGCTTCTCACCCTCCAAGGCCGGGCTCACGTGAACTTTGTGAAGCCCCCCGTTTCTGTGTCCCCACGTTGTCTGAGGCTCCAGTATCAGCACTTGACATCTTTGCATTTCTCCCTCACCCTAGAAGGCTCTCCCAGTCATGGGCAGCTGGATGGCATTCAACTAATAAGTATGAGAGTCTGTATCCAGTGTCTACCCGGTGCCGGCTCTGTACCAAGGGCTGAGGGTACAGCAATGAACCAAGCTTGGTTCCAGTCCCACAATGCTTACAGCCTTTGTGGGAGGAGAAAAAATTAGTAATTACCAGGGCTTCCCTGGTGGCGCAGTGGTTGAGAGTCCGCCTGCCGATGCAGGGGACACGGGTTCGTGCCCTGGTCCGGGAAGATCCCACATGCCGCGGAGCGGCTGGGCCCGTGAGCCACGGCCACTGAGCCTGCGCGTCCAGAGCCTGTGCTCCGCAACAGGAGAGGCCACGACAGTGAGGGGCCCGCATACCGCATAAAAAAAAAAAAAAAACCAAAAAAAACTAACCTTTGCATGAATTGTCACACTCTCCCCTAAAACGCTCTATCTTGCTGACCTGCCTGCCTTTCCTGACTCCCCCAGGCCAAAAGCTTGGGTGTCTTCTCTTGTGCCCTCAGCTTTGGTCACTCCTGCCCACCCTTGCTGATGGATCTCTGAAGTCCCCTGGGTGGAAGAATTTGCAGTTATGGAACTTACGACTTTATAGAAATACTAGGCTTCGGTGGCGAGGTCTCGAATGACCGAAGCTCAGAACTGCCTTCGTTTTGGTAACCGCCGCACTCAGGAAAGCACTCGGGATACAGCAGGCATTCAACAGACACCCGGGGAACAAGCGGAGGAGAGATACACACTCTGCACACAGGCTCAGGTGACTCTTACTTGAGGAAGACAAATGGGACAGAGACAATCTTGCACTAACCTTGCTAGTGAGAAACCTATTAAAAACCCAGGTTTTTAAATAGTCACTCTGATAACTGCTGTGTTCCTGTCCCAAGGTAACCATTTCAAAGTCAGGGAAACAACATACGTGATTAGAATATTTCAAGAATCTTTTTAAAGCATGATTTCGGTTTATGCCATTGATGAGCTCTGTGGCTTAAGCTTTGCTAATTGAAAAAGTCATCTCCTGGAGAGACGACAGGCGATCACCAAGAGTGGAGAGACGACAGGCGATCACCAAGAGTGGAATAACCTCGGCTCTGCGAGCACGTCCTGCGGGTGCAGAGCCCGCGGTGGGAGCCCTCTCTCGCGCGCTCAGGGCACAGAAGCCCCCCTTCTAATTCCAGATCCTGCATTTCTGGGCAGAGCCCTCCTTGCCCATCCTGGTGGGGATGAGTGCTCGCTGGGAAATCCCCCACTCCAGCCCCTGGGGCGTGTGTCCTATCCAGGTTGAGCTCCCCAGCGGCCTCCGTCCGGCAGCCCCCGGGAACTGGCTTGGTAGCCCTCCAGGATCTGATGGCAAGGATTACGTCTGGTATTTTGTCTGGTTTTACAGGTGAAAAAGTGAGGCAGGTGCAGGCCAGTGAAGCTGAGCTGTGGACTAAGTGAGCAAAGCAGAACAGAACCTAAGTTTCTTCACCATTTTGCCCATTTGGGTCCGGGCATACACTAAATATTCAATACACCTTTGATGATATGATTGTGGGGACCAAATGGTATTAACTCTCCTCGGCCGCTCTTGATTTTTATCCCCTTGGAGATCTCCCAAGTGGCCCCGGTAACGGTGGCCAAAGGACAGACCACCAGTGCCGACGCGTAGCCCTGCTCCTCTTAACCCGGGTCTGCTGAGTCTGGGGTCAGAGGCTACTAAAAGACAAGGACAAGTTAAGTCTGCCATTATGGTCAATAGTCCTCATGCCGTGCGACATTTGTTTGTCAATGGCAGTCAGTCATTGCTGTGACGGGCCACCTTCCCTTCCTTGTCTCACTCTCCCTGATCTCACAAATAATCTACCCAAACAACCACCACCTTTCTCCACCTTAGAAAGGAAAGAAAAAAGAAAAGGAGGAAAAAAAATAAGGCAAGACGAAGAGACAGGATGGATTTAGGCGACCCCATTCCTTTGACTTATATACAGTCTCCATCAATACAACAATGATTATGTTTACTTGCATAGAGGTGAAGAGGCACCCATCTTTTCCTTTTAGTTCTGTAAATTTCAATGCATTCTTTACACCCCACCCTCATGAAAATGTTTTTAAGATAATTATTATTACATTATGAAAGATAATTATTCTGGGTTATTCTTTTTTTTTTTTTTTTTTTTTGGCCGCACCACGCGGCTTGCAGGATCTCAGTTCCCCGACCAGGGATTGAACCCGTGCCCCTGCACTGGAAGTGCAGAGTCTTAACCACTGGACTGCAAGGGAATTCCCAATTCTGGGTTATTCTTAATGTCTCAGGACTATACTTTGTGTTGCCCAAAGTGACCTCAAGGAAGCACACTTTCATTATAGACATGTGTATGTATATGTGTGGATATATGTATACGTGTGTCTACATATATATGTACATCTATACATAAGATGATGATATATGTAATAATGATATATGTTTCTGAGAAAGCAAACTATGTTTACACAGTGATAGCTGGACACACAAGGAATTCACAGCTCCCCAAGGAAAACACACCTGGATGACCTGCCTAGCAATTCCCTCCAGGATATAGAAATGTCTCCATATTTCATTCCCCTGGTCCTTCCCTGAAACAGTTTCAATCACTTGACAAATGATTACCATTCATTAGTAATGTTTCTGAGTGTCCCTATGTGAAAGAAATCCACCACACATTTCACACAGATGCAGTCTCTCCCTGTAGAGTTTTCCTGTTAATGGAAACGATGTAGAATATATACGTCTTCCACTTACATCTTCTGTTGTGTTTGTTGTTGCTTCTTGTTTTGTCTTTCTCTCTCTCTGGTCCTGAGGAATAATTTCCTGGCTTTATAAACCAAGGTGCTCACTTCCATGAGTGAGGGGCTGCTTTGTGAAAGAACACAGATTTAAAGAGGACTGGGGTAAGCAATGGAAGAGAGAGGCAAGGAGAGGTGAACTAAGCACGTTGCCCTCCCTCCCGGCGTGGAGAGACCCCCTGGTGGTGGCCCCTCCTGCAGGGACCAGGGAGAATCGCTGGGGACAAAAGGAGGGAAAACTGATAACTAGCAAACTGTATCCCACCATCACAGTTCTCACTGCCTCTTCTCAAATTACCTGGTCAATTTGATCCATCAAATTCTCCTGGCCCACATTTCATAGCCACAGGGACTGGATTCCACAGGACACAGCTGAGGAAGCCCAGAGAGGCTCAGTGTTCACTAACGTTCTCTTCCAAAGCTCTCTACCAGCTGTTAGTCCAACTCTGACAGCCATGGGGTTGGAGAACTTTGTCTCTTTTGATTGTTCTAAAACTGCTGCCTACATCCGGTACACTGATAAGAATCCCCTTCCTGCTGCCCAGCGGGCCTTCTGGTTTGGACTCTGGTGTAAGGGTCCCAGGGCATGAGCTTCCCTACATGTGAACCTGGCAGGCTTAGACCTGTGGTGTAGGGAGCCTTCCTAAAAACATGAGAGTAGCATCCAGGGGTGTGGACAATTTGAGGGTAGACCTCGTATTGAATCACTAAGATTTAGAGGCAGTGATTATCTAGTCCCGTGGCTTTAAACTTATTGTTTTTTAAGAAACAGAAGTCTGCTTTTCTACTGATATCATATGTTGAAGCAAAAGAAATAAAAACATGCGTGTAGTTGATATCTGGGGAGGGGAATGGACCTCCAGACTGGCCCCTGATTAAGAACTGTCTCAAAAACATCTTGTCTAGCCCACTCAATCCATTTTACAGATGAGGAAATGGGTACACAGGGAGATCAGGTCAATTTCCAGGTCACAGAGCTAGGGACCAGTCCAAATTTCCTGATGCTTAACCCCCTGCTCTTTCCACTCTAACACCCTGTCTTTGACAATCTCTTCTGAACCTACGGAATTACATGTGGCAATATTAAGCCACAAAAATTACTGACTCAATGCTTTCATTAGAGACTCCCTCCTGTTCATTTCCTCAGAATAAGTTTTTAGTTCTTTGTACCACATGAACTCCAATCGGTAATTCTGAATTCCTCTTGGCAGAGGTAATATAGGTCAGATTCCATTAAACACATATCACTACAGTAAAAAAAAAAAAATTTCAAACCCAGCTCGTGGTCTACAGACTCCAGTCAAATTTAATCAGCGAGAGTTTAGTACTAAACTGCAAAAGAATTTGAATAGTGTTTTGAATTTTACTGTAAAGAGATCTGCCTATAGTATATCCGTTGGCCTCGTGTCGGAAGATTTGATCATTCAGACAGCAGTGGGCTTCCAAGCCCTCCACCATCAAAGTGGCTGCATGTTACAGAATCCGACACTAGGACACCCGGGCCAGGACCCCTGAGGAATTTACCCCCCTCCACTTAGCTCCCCAGGTAGTCAGATATGATATGCAATTTGCTGCCCTGGCTCAGAGAGAACAACCACCAGCTTTCCCCAAGCCCCCCATGGTCCCCCATGGCCCCTGCCGCACCCTCTGGGATGGGTTCTGTAATCCCAGCTTCGTCAGTAAGAAGCGGGGTTATTTACAAGACCGGAGGGCTTGTTAAAGCAATAATGTCCAAGGCAGTTTAAAAGAAGGGAAGATGAGTGAGAATTGGAAAGAAATGTATTTGCATATTTGAAAACTAGGGGCAGGGCAGAGGCAGGCTGAGGCGGGTATGGGATGGGGGGCCGGCAACTCTGTGAAAGCTCCTGGGAG
The DNA here is from genome assembly GCF_005190385.1 of Monodon monoceros. Taxonomy (NCBI): domain Eukaryota; kingdom Metazoa; phylum Chordata; class Mammalia; order Artiodactyla; family Monodontidae; genus Monodon; species Monodon monoceros. Next base: position 1,668,696 of record NW_021703783.1, read on the forward strand.
CGGGGGTCCCTTGGACTCAGCGCTGTACCCTTGGGGTCATCGGGTGGGGTGATGCTGCAGTGTCAGGAAGGATTGGTCACAGAAGCAATGGCAACGAGAGGGAGGCCGCAGGAACGAGGAACTTGTCTACATGGAGTATAAATTCAAGGCCGAGATCCAAGTCAAACATCGCATTGGAAAGAAGAAAAATAACAGAAACATTTCAGATGACAAAGCTGAAACTCTGAGATGGGGCTCCTTAGATCTGCCTCTCATTCCTGACGGCCAGAATCAGAACCCTGTCATCTCTAGACACCGAGTCCCGGACACTCGAGGCCCCGGGGGCAGAGGGATCCCACCCGCCACGCAGGGGATCCGGGCGGGGGATGAGGTGTACGGGGCCAGCGCACCCCCTACTCGGGTTTCTCAACCATTAGCTTGTACTTGGAACCTGGTATTAGAACAGTTCATGCTGGGACGCTCTCTGAACTCTTGCCCTGTCTGGCACTTCTTGCCATGCAAAGGGAGGAGAATTTTAACAGCACTGAAAAAACAAGGGAGAGAGGATGAAATACTTGTAAAAGCTTTTGCTAGCATTGAGCCACGCACGCACAAGCCTGCAAGTGGTAAGCGGACTATATGTTCTATAACACGTCTGAGCTCACGGGGCAGCCAGGCTAAGTTAGGGCTGAGAACCAAGCTGAGATTCTAAACATCAGGGGCTTTTAAATACCTCTGAACTACATATATGCAGGGGCCTACAGCTTTCTGAGAGGGGCTGAGCTCTGGGAGCACGTAAAGTCTGCAGCACAGAGGACAGAGCACTGGGGTTGAAAACTCAGTTACATCGGCGGCTTCCCTGGTGGTGCAGTGGTTAAGAATCCGCCTGCCAATGTAGGGGACACGGGTTCGAGCCCTGGTCCGGGAAGATCCCACATGCCGCGGAGCAACTAAGCCCACGCGCCACGACAACTGAGCCTGCGCTCTAGAGCCCGTGAGCCACAACTACTGAAGCCCACGCGCCTAGAGCCCGTGCTCCACAACAACAGAAGCCACTTCAACGAAGAAGCCCACGCACCACAGCAAAGACTAGTCCCAGCTCGCTGCACCTAGAGAAAGCCCACGCGCAGCAATAAAGACCCAACGCGGCCAAGAAAAACAAAAAAGAAAAAGAAAAGAAAAGAAAAAGAAAACTCAGTTACATCAACTGTTCGCTACATGACCCTAAGCAAGTGAGCTACCTTCTGGTCCTCAGTTTCCTCATCTGTAAAATGGGAATATTAAGACCTACTCCATAGGGTTATGGTTGGAAATGAAATCAGGTGATGTATGCACAGCATCTACCACAGTGCCTGGTACCCACCAGATGCTTCGTCCATTCAACCAGTATCAACTGAGCATCTCATTATGTGCTGGACACTGGAAAGAAGAGTCAGGAGAGATGGACTGGTACCTGTCGCCTTGGAGCTTTCAGGATGGCCACTGGTCGAGGCACCAAATAGCACTTTCTGTGAACTGTCTTGACTGAGGTGTGCCGGGGGTACCAAGTAGGTAACGGAGACAAGGGAGATGCAGACTCTGTTCCTCAGCTGCTTAAATCTGATTGAAAACGTAACAGAACCACATCACTGATGGCTCTGCCACCAATCACGGCCCTTGGGGAAGTCATTGTGGCTCAGCTTCCGTGTGAGTAGGACAAAGAGGCTGGAAAAGATTTGGGGCTCGCAAGCCTCGCTGTGCATCAAAATCTCCCGAAGGAGCTTTTAACACTCCAGGTTCCAGGGCCCCTGCCCAGACCTGCCGGATCAGAATCCCTAAGGGGAGGGGCTCAGGGATCTGCCACGATTCTTAAAACGTCCCAAGGAATCAAATGCAGATATCTTGGTCTCGGTCCATCTGTAAGACCCTTCTTAACAGTAAGGTTCTGAGATAAATTGCTGTAACGCAAGCTGAAGCTAAGGGTGCCACAGAAAAGGCCTAGGAAAGTGGCATGAGGGTTAGGAGGGGAGGTGGCAGCGTCATGGACGTGGAGCTGAGCAGGGCCTTGGGGAGGTGACTGGAACCCGAACTTGAGGCCTAGAAGGGAAACAGAAGCCAAACGTCTGGCCGGAGGACAAAGCCCTTGAATGGGAATAATCGGACAGAGGTTGGAGAGGTAGGCTGAAACCAACTTCACACACTCACTCACTCGCTCATTCATTCATTCATTCACTCATTCACTGTGTGACCTTACTTGGAAATAGGGTCTTTATAGAGGTAATCAAGTTAAAATGAGGTCATTAGGGTGGGCCCTAATCCAATATGACTGAAGTCCTTATAAAAAGGGGAAATTTGGAGACAGACAGACAGACAAGCACGGGGGTTGGGGGGGAAGACGATGTGAAGACACAGGGAGAGCGCCAGGCGAAGGTGGGGGGATGAGAGCGTGAGTCTACAGGCCAAGGCCCCAAAGATTGCTGCAAACCACCAGAAGCTGGGCCAGAGGGCTGGAGCAGATCCCCCCTCACAGCCTCGGGAGGAGCCAATCCTGCAGACACCTTGATCTCAGACTTCCAGCCTCCGGACTGTGAGACAATAGGTTTCTGTCATTTTAAGCCCCCCAGCTTGTGGCTGGTGCTTTGCTGCTGCAGGCCCTGGAAGGTGATACACAATGGAACAGCAACGGTAACAGGGGCCAAAGAGCTGTCAGAGGCCGCACAGTGCAGCCCTGACTGCTCCCTTCTGCTAACTGTGCACCCAGGGGTGCCTGGGACCCCTCGCTGAGTATAACCAGCATCCATAAGTATTTGCTGAGTAATTAAGGAGATGTCGGGGGAAAAGGGGGCGTAAAGAGGGGTGCTCGGGGAGCGTGATGGGACGCAGAGGAAATGTACACTCAGTCCCAGATGCACGAAGTTCTCCAGGAGAAGCTGACGCAGGAGGGGACTTGGGGGAGAAGTCTGGGCAGAGGTGAAGTTTCAGGAATCGCCCATCTAGAGAGAATAGACCAGATGCACTCAGGAAAATATATAGGAGGAGAAAAGAGTGTAATTTAGGGTCTCAGAAAAGAACAGAGGAAGTGGAGAGGGAAACGAGATGGACAAGCCGGTGGCCCAAGTTCAAGAAGAAGGCAGCTGCAGGACCCTGGACGGGGACGCAGGCTTGACACGCGTCATTTCCTGTCCAGGTAACTATGGGTCTGTTTTCCTTCCTTCTTTCCTTCCTTCCTTCCCTTCTTCCTTCCTTCTTCCCTCCCTCCCTTCCTTCCTTTTTTTAAACATAAATCCATGGCAAGTCTTGAATGGTTTTAAATGAAGCGGCTTTTTTTTTTTTTGGCTGTGTTGGGTCTTCACTGCTGTGTGTAGGCTTTTTCTCTAGTTGTGGTGAGCGGGGGCTACTCTTCGTTGCGGTGTGCGGGCTTCTCATTGCGGCGGCTTCTCTTGTTGCAGAGCACGGGCTCTAGGCGTGTGGGCTTCAGTAGTTGTGGCACACAGGCTCAGTAGTTGTGGCTCGCGGGCTCTAGAGCGCGGGCTCAGTAGTTGTGGTGCACGGGCTTAGCTGCTCCGCGGCATGTGGGATCTTCCCGGACCAGGGCTCGAACCCGTGTCCCCTGCGTTGGCAGGCGGATTCTTAACCACTGCGCCACCAGGGAAGCCCAAATGAAGTGGCTTTTGAATTGCTTAAATTCACAAAAAGGTTCTGCGGGGGGGAAACGTGTTATTGCTAATCCTGAGTGTTTCAGCAGCAACCTTAACCTGAAAAGCTCAAAGAGCATAGGATCAGGCAAAGAATCGAGTAGCAAAGATTACCTCCCTCGTGTCACAGATAAGGATGTTCAGGAAGTACAGATTCGTAGCTCAGTTTAACCTAGAATATCAGGTTCAGGTGAAGAGCTGGGTTCTGACTCCCGGGGAAATATTCAAATCAAAGCACCAGCCGGTTTATTCATTCATTCGACCCGTTACTGATCAGTTGGCACCTGCCCTAGAGGCCCAGAGACGAATCGAATCATCCAGGCACTTCACACAGGCACATTGTCAGGTAGTTTTTTTGTTTGTTTGTTTGTTTTTTGCGGTACACGGACCTCTCACTGCTGTGGCCTCTCCCATTGCGGAGCACAGGCTCAGCGGCCATGGCTCACGGGCCCAGCCGCTCCGCGGCATGTGGGATCTTCCCGGACCGGGGCACAAACCCGTGTCCCCTGCATCGGCAGGCGGACTCTCAACCACTGCGCCACCAGGGAAGCCCTGTCAGGTAGTTTTTTTAAAATGTTAAAGACCTTAACTAGAGAAACTTTAAAAACAATAACGTTCCATTGATGACTGACCAGGTAAACGATATATAGACTCGTGGATGAACCTTGAGGATCTTGTGCTGAATGAAGCAAGCCAGGCACAAAAGGACAGACGCCGTGAGCCATTCATGTGAGGTGCCTGGAATTGGCGAATTCAGAGGGACAGAAAGTAGGAAGGTGGTCAGCATGGGCTGGGGGAAGGGATGGGACTGAGCTAACGGGGACTGAGTCTCAGTTTGGGAAGATGAAAACATTCTGGAGATGGACGGTGGTGATGGCTGCACAGCAATGGGGTTGTACTCAAAGTCACAGAGCTGAACACTCAGAAACAGCTACAACGGTAAATTTTACGGTATGTACATTTTACCACAATTAAGAAAACCCACAATAATGTTTGTGAACCTATCAGGTAACTGAACAAATTGAAGCTCTTCTTCCAGGAGCCGCTATCTGAACACAAAGCCTTTCAGCTCAGTGAACTGCTAAGTTGTTACGCTTCCAGATTCGACGCTGAAAGGAAAGTATTCCACTTTCTCTCGCCCAATTTGAGAGCTAGCAGTGCCCCGTGGATCAAAAGCCACATGGAGGCCTTTGTGCCTGTGAGTCACGTGCGACAAGTTCTCACCCTGCACAGTTAGGCAGCCGACGATGCTGACACGGAGTTCCACCACCAGGGAGAACGGAGGCTCCCTCCGCCCTGCTGCCACAGAAGGGAAACCGCTCCAGGGCCCATGCAGAAAGAGACCAATTCCCACCCCGACCAGGGAAGCTGTCCTTTCATTTAAATTGCGTGTCACCACCGACAGTAACTATTAACGTTGGTCTGAGAACCGGCATGAGAAGCTTCCTTTTAATACACAGAGAAGGTGTAACTGACCTCACTCAAGTAGAGAGACCAGGTCTCAGCTGCTATTCCAGGACACGCTACATACTTTACAGTTTTTATCACAATTAATCAGCATTTGCATGGTTAAAAGTAACTTTTGGCTTTTACTTTATTACATGTTCACTTCCAGAAATGTTAGAAAATAAGAATAAGAAAGGGGAAGAAATAGCACTTAAAACTGTCACTTAGAAACTAACGCAACTTTGTAAATCAACTATACTTCACTTAAAACAAACAAAAAGACCCCCTATCACCTAGAGAGAACCACAACTAATGCTCTGCCACAGCACTTTTAGCTGGAGCTTGCCCTCTATTCCATTTTCTGAAGCTCAACCCCTTGTACAGCATTTACCACCCTCCCCAGTTACAAATGGCAAGTGTGATCCAGAAGGAAGGCGGGGGTGACTTTCGCAGCATCTCGCAGCCTGGAGGAAGGGGAGTCAGAGTCAGAATTCAATTCTCCTTTGGCCGCCCATGCCTCCTGCCACTCCAGTAACCATGTGGACAGTTAAAGCCACCGCCAACCACAGCCAGAGCTGCTGGCTGAAAACACAACCTCCTCTGAGATGGTTTCCGTTATTTGGATGTTTGAGAGCCGGCCAGAGCCTGGCCTGGGCGCTGAGTGAACATCTGCGTGAGGCACCGGCCAGAGAGCCACCCGGCAGCTGGGGGCCATATGGGCAAGGAGCCTCCCAGCCAGCAAGGCTTCCCTGCACCCCCTCCTCCCCCTGTACCCCCTCCAAAGATGGAGAGCAGTGCCTGGGCCTTCACAGTCCTTCACAAAGCACACAGTCCTAGGAAGCCACCAGGCATCAAAGTCGACAACTCTGAAATCAAATGCAAATTTCAATGCTGTCAGCCAAACACATTTCAGTGACAGAACTGTCATTGCCGCTGAATGAGAGGAACCGGTCACAGTTGTTCATACTGTTGTCACTTCAGCTGAGCAGTGTCCACTGTTGGTACCACACACACTGAGTTTAACTGCAATTTAAAATGTCTTCAGAAAGATGACGCCAGGATTCAGCATTGAAACACAAAGTTCTTACAACCACTGCGAAGCAGGAGGGCTGTTGTAAATTCACGGGACCGTCTGAAAGGCCCTGTAGCACAGGCAATTGGCACTGTGTTTCTCTCTTTGCCACTAAGAAGCACAGCATAAAACCAAAGTAGTCCAAGAACCCTTGGTTCATGTCAAGCTTAGCATCTCAGTAATTTTCTCACGGAGCCCCCAGGCCTCAAGAAATAGCTGATGGTTCCATTGAGTGAGTAGTTAAGTCCAGACAACGCAATAAGCGTTTATGTTCCAACAACTCAGAGCCATTTGAGAAGATGAAACGCATAATTTGCGAGAAAACTATTCTCATCTCATTCTTAAACAACCTCACAATAACCCCTCAAGGTGAGCTCTCAACCCCCTTCAGAGATGAGGAAGTTGAAGGTCAGAGAAGGTCGATGCCTTTCCCAAGGCATCAGAGCTAATAAATGCTTCTGCCTTGTAAGATGTGTCTTTCGGTTTTTTTGTTTCTCCTTTGAGGCAAGGACTGTCTTAGCTGTGTCTGCTTCAGCAGAACCTAGCACAGCATCTTGCCACAAAATAAAATAAATAGTTCTTGAATTAAATAATCTCTTCCAAAGAACTCCTCCGGTTACAACGTCTTTGGCATTTTGAGTAGCTAACTCTGCACTTGCCACGTTGAAGAGGATGACGAGAAAAAGATGAAGGGAAGAAAGGAAATGAAGGGAAGAAAGCACGATTGGTTGCAGAGCCCGGACAGAGGTGGCCGAGAGCTACCAAGTGCAGACCCTCGTGGGTCTGTGAGTTCGTTTCATTAGGCACTTCTCCTCACGTGCCCGCCCCACATCCTGAGCCTGAGCGCGGGATGTATGGTTACCATGGCGCTGGCAGAAACTGTCCCCGGGGCACGCACCCAGGAGGAAGCCTGGGCGGATTGGCGGATGTGACACGAGATGTGCCCACGGGCCCCTGTGGCTCTGAAATGACAGCACGTGGAGAAGCGGGGGCCAGAGAGGTCCTGAGACCTCAGGACCCAACCACTGGGAGCCACGGTGGACGGAAAGCTCAGTAAACAGGACTGAACAGAAACAATCTGGGAGCCACCATTGAGCCCCAGAGTGAGCAGTCCCCGCACCCCTTCTTCCAGGCCCTGGGTCTCCCCCTGCCCCTCCTGATGGGGCGGTCGGGGCAACAAGGTGGCAAAACAAGAGCAGCCTGGCAGTGCCTGCTGTGACCTGGGCCTCCGTGGACACGAGTGTCCTCACATGTCACCCCCTCGGCGAGCGGCAGGGCACATGGCGGTCACGAAGGCAGGTGCTGGCCTGAGGTCGGACAGCCTGGTCCCCGACCCAGAGCCTCCGAGTCAGGACTGTCCCCCTCACCTCCAATCCTCAAAGCCTTCTCACCCCCATAAAGAGGGGCATGCGGCAGAGTGGATCGATTGTCCTAGAATACGAAGCATCAACCTATTCCCACCCGCTCTCGGAAAGTGATTCCCATGAACGACAGGGCTGCCAGTGGATGGAAAGAACTGCCTGGCGCGGAGAGCTGCCTGACCCCCAGTGACGGTCATGCCACTGAAATATGACAAACACTTCTCAGGATATTTAATATCCAATTAGAATTTCATGTTATCTCTAATCAGCTCCAGTTATCTTAAGAGACGTCATGAACACACAACTCCATGAACTTCAATTCACATTTATTTAAAAGGCATACACCGGGTAGTATTTTGGGAGAAGGGAGAGAAGAGTGGTCACAACACATAATGATACATGTGATACATGCTGCCTTTCCAAAAAGTCTACTTTTATTTTCAGAGGGCTTTCATTCACCTCTAAACTTCTTAAATTGTGCAAGACACAAAGGGCATGAAGCTCAGGTGACTGTGGAGTTTGAATATCCCTAAGACCCCCGAGCTTCAACGGCAGGTGCCTCACTTGGCCAGCGTTCCCCTTCCACAAGCCAACTGTCAATGGGGCTTTGGTGCACCAGCCATCTGCCCCAAAGGAAAGTCCCCAGGCTTCTGAGATCCTGCAACCCTCAGGATAACAGGTAGTGACAATTACAGGATTTCCTACTTATTATCTAAGAAAACAACATTAAGTACTCCAAATAATATGAAGATTTCTATTTTGTCAATCTGTCATGGCTGGACTGGATCTTCTAAAGATGCTCAGGTTACTTTCTCTATCGATAACTAATGCAGGATCTCTCAGAGACCCGTATTAACTACTCAACATATTTCTTCTTCAGTGACACAATGCACCCAAAAGTAAGGAACCCACAAAAGAGGAGAAAGGATTTGCAAATCATATATCTGATAAGCTACCGTATAATAACGCAACTCAATAATTAAAAGACAAAAAATAAAATTTTTTAAATGAGCAAAGGATCTGAATAGACATTTCTCCAAAAAAAGATATACAAGTAGCCAATAAGCATGAAAAGACATCAGGGAAATGCAGATCAAAACCACAGTGAAATACTTCATACCCATCTTAGTCTGTCATAACCAAATACCATAGAATGAGGGCTTAAACAACAGAAACATATTTTCTCACAGTTCTGGAGGCTGGAAGTCCAAGATCAACGTGCAAACACAGCTGAGTTCTGGTGAAGGCTCTCTTCCTAGTTTGCAGATGGCCCACTTCCCACAGTGTCCTCACATGGCAGAGGGAGAAGGAGCAAGCTCTGGTGTCTCTTGCTCTTATCAGGGCACTAATCCCCATCATGAGGACCCCACCCTCATGACCTCATCTAATCCCAGCTGACTCCGAAAGGCCCCACCTCCTAATATCACCACGCTGGGAGGTAGGACTGCAACATGGCAATTTTGGGGGAAATAATTCAGCCCATGGCTGAATTATTAGGATGGCTATAATAAAAAGACAGATAATAACAAGTATTGACAAGATGTGGAGAAATCAGAACCCTCGTACACTGCTGGTGGCATTTTACAATGGTACAGCCACTTTGAAAAACAGTCTGTCACCTCCTCAAAGGGTTAAACACAGAGTTACCAAATGACCCAAATTCTAAATTTCACTCCTTGGTATCTCTGCCCCAAAGAAACGAAGACATATTTCCACCCAGAACTCATGCACAAACGTTGACAGCGACGTTATTCATAATAGCCAAAAAGTAGAAACAACCTTAATATCCATCAACTGATGAAAGGATAAATAAAAGGTGGGCTATCCATAGGCCACAAAAGAAATGAAGTACTACAACATGGATTAACCTTGAAAACATTATGTTAAGTGAAAGAAGCCAGTACAAAACACCACATATTGCATGATCCCATTTTTATGAAAAGTCCAGAATAGGCAAATCTATAGTGATAGAAAGTGGATCAGTGTTTGCCTAGGGCTGGTAGGGGAGTTGGGGGAAAATGAAGTGATTGCTAATGGGTGTGGGATTTCTTCTGGGGGATGAAAATGTTCTAAAATTGATTGTGATAATGGTTGCTCAACACGGTGAACATACTAAAGACCACTGAATTATACACTTAAAATGAGTGAATTGTATGGTATGTGAACTATATCTCAATATCTTTAAAAAGTAAGTAGTAGTTAACACCCCTGGAGTCCAGCTGAGATATGCCTTAGGAGTAAGGACCTTGCCCTTGAGTAAGACCTCTTCTAAACACAGTCTAGCAAAATCTCAAACCAAGCCCTAACAAGATCTACAGGAAAGACGGAGTTAGGGTTTGAGCCCTGCCAAGTTAAAGTCTGTGCTGCTGACAGATCTGTACTAACCAAGTGCCACACCACACCTACACTGGCACCAAGTGCCACACCACACCTACACTGGCACCAAGTGAGCAGCCAGGAATTTAACTGTCTGCCAAAGCAAGAGACAACACATTTCAGAGACTGACAACAAAATCCAGAGTCTTTAAAACATAGCAACACAATGCCCAATATTCAATTAAAAAAATCACTGGACATAAATAAATAAATAGGAAAAAGGTGAGAAAAAATAGTTAAGATAAATAAAATTTGACACAGTCTAGATGTTGAACTTAGTTGACAAAGACTTCGAGGCAGCTATTACAATCATATTTAAATCATTAAAAAATGTTCAAAGATTTTAATAAAAACTTGATCTTGATGTGGAAACAGATAGGGAATCTCAGGAAAGAAATGGAGACTATATAAAGAACCAAGTGAAAATGTAAGCATGGAAAAGTACAATAACTAAAATGAAAAATCCACTGGATAATCTTAACAGCAAACTGGAGAAAGAGTCAGTGAACACTAAGACACAGCAATAGAAATTATCTAATCTGGAGAACAGAGAGAAAAAAAGGATTAAAGAAAAATGAACTAAATTCCAGGAACCTGAGTGACAATATCTATCAGCCTAATATAAATGTAATGAAAGTACCAGGATAAGAGGATGAAAATGGGGTAGAAACAATATTTGAAGAAATAATGACCAAAAGTTCCCCAAATTTGATGAAAACCACTAACTCACAGATCTAAGAAGCTCACTAGACCCCAAGAAGGATAAACATAAAAAGAACCATGCCTAGGCACATCACAGTCAAACTGCTGAAACATAAAGATAAAATATTGAAAGTGTGGGGACTGTGGGGTGGCAGAGACACAGTATGTACAGGGAACAAAGACTTTGAAAAAGATAGCTGATTCCTCATTAAAACTACAGAGGACAGAACATAATGAAACAGCACCTTTAAAGTGCTGAAAAAAAATATGTCCAGCAAAAATGTCCTTCAAAAACAAAGATGAAGTGGAGACATTTTCAAGTAAATGAAAGTGAGGGAATTCATTACCAGCAGACCTGCAGTATAAGAAATGCTAAAGGATATCCATAAGGCTAGAAACCCGGAAGAATGAAGAGTACCTAAAATGGTAAATAAGCACGTAAGTATAAAAGACTCTTTCCTTTCTTCAAATAATTTACTTAAAGGACAACTGACTTTGTAAAGCAAAAGTTCGAACTCTATAAGAAGGGGTTTATAACATATGTAAAAGTAAAAGATATGACAATATACGAAGGGTTAGGAGCAGGCAAGTAGAATTATGCTGTTGTAGGTTCATCATATCTGCAAAGGATGCTCTGTGAAGAGGTACTCTAAATAGACCTGATTATTTAAGGATGCTACAGTTAGCTCTAGAGCAACACACACGCCCCTTGCAAAAAAAAGCAGGGAGGGGATGAATGGAAAACAAATATCAACGTGGCAGATTTTAACCAAACCATAACAAAAATTGCATTAAATGATCCAAAGTTAACACCCTCAGTGGTAGGAATGCTGACATCATGTACCCCAGAGAAGATGCACTGAGGGGACAGAGCGTCCCTTCTGTAGTATTCCTGCCCAAAATGTACAACCACGACCTGCTCGTGAGGAAACACCAGGCAACCCAAACTGAGGGAGGGACAGTCTGCACGTGTACACATCCAAGTGTCAAGGTCAAGGGAGACAAGAGAAACACCAGGCAGTGTCACTGACTGGAGGAGACTGATGCAACATGACAACTAAATTTAATGTGAGACTCAGGACTGTATTGGACTGGGGGCCAGAAAAAGACATTAGGGAAAAGCTGGTGAATTGGAAGATCTGTGACGTACTTAATAATACTGTAGCAATGTTAATTTCCTGTTGTTTCCTGTGCTATGGTTATAGAAAAATGTTAACATTTGGGGAAACGAAACTATTTTTTGCAACATTTCTGTACAAAAAGCTCAAATAATTTCAAAACAAAAAGTTGAAAGATGGTACTAAATGTAAATAGACTAAACAGGACAATTAAAAGACAGAGACAGTCATATTAACCAAAATCTAGAATAACCTGAATGCCCATCCAAAGTGAATTCCATGGTATATGCCCAGCAATGAAAAGGAGTGAACCACTAATATCTCAGCAACATGGAAAAACCTCACAGATATGATGCTGAGCAAACCAAGCCGGACAGCAAAGAGCTGAAACAAAAACCCTGAGAATTCTGGTATAATTCTGCTTATGTGAAATTCTAGAACAGGCAAGGCTAATCTAGAACGACATCAATCAGATCAGCGGTTGCCTGACTCGCAGTGGGTGTCGGCGTGGAGAGACTGTAAGGGGACCAGGGGACTTTCCAGGGGAGTGGAAATATCTTGATTCGGGAGGCAGCTGCATGGGTTTGTCCAAATTTATTGAACTGTACACTTAACAATGGATGAATTATATTGTATGCAAATTATACTTCAATAAGGTTGATCAAAAAGAAAAAGTAAGGGAAATCCCTGGTGGTCCAGTGGTTAAGATTCCACGCTTCCACTGCAGAGGGCATGGGTTTGATCCCTGGTCGGGCGACTAAGATCCTGCGTGTTGCGTGGTTTGGCCAATAAATAAATAAATAAAAAGAAAAAAGGAAAAGAAAAAGTTGCACACACACCCCCTCCCCCATTCAGCTGCGGCAATACAGGGCAGCACGTGAAGAAACAGAGGGCAGAATGCATGAAGCTTATGAGTTTTGAGGCCGCCAAGATTTCCCCCAGCCTCCAGATGCAAACAGCGTGTGGAAGGAAACTCAGGACGTTTCTTCAGAAGCAGGCCTCCCAGGCTGCACCCATAAAAGCTAGATGCCACTTAAGGCTCTTCCTTAAGGACGATTAGCAGTGCACCTCGACAATCTCACTCGAAAGAAAACAGTTCAAAGCTGTCTGGCAAAGTCGAGACCGGGATTCTCCTGATTTAGTTACAGTATAACAAACTGTATCTGAAAATGCAAAGTCGCTGAGGTCAGATTACTGTGGAATTGACAGGTTTGTGTAGCTTATTAATGCCACGTCTAAATGTGAAAATAACACCAAGGTGACCCCTTCTCTCCAGACATAACCCAGCCTCAGAGGATGTAGGCAGAGCTAGTCACTGGCTATTGTGCAAGAGTGGCTCACGAGGTTGTTCAGAAGCATAGCGTGAACACCTGCTGGGCACGGCTTTCCACGGGCAAGGCCCTGCTAAGTGCTTCCCACGTGTTTCCTTTAATCCTCTCAACGGCCTCTAACAGATGAGGAAACAGAGGGCAAGAAGGTTTGGGTGGCTGGTTCAAGAGCACCTCTGGGTGTGGTCACACTGCTGGTGATTTTGTGTTGTTGTCTTGTTTGTTTTGTTTCGTTTTTGGTTTTGTTATTTTTTGGCTGCGTGGCTTGCGGGATCTTAGTTTTCCGACCAGGGAATCGAACCCGAACCCTCAGCAGTGAAAGCACCGAGTCCTAACCACTGGACCGCCAGGGAATTCTCACTGCTGGTGAGTTTGGGGCCGGGACCGGGCTCCTGCTGGGCTGCAGGAGTTGATTTTTTAAGCACTGCACATAGAGATTAGACTTCCTCTTTCATGATAAACACATTTGTGTTCATGTTGATATTTTTTCTGACATACTTTCCAATGCCAAGGCAGTCAAACAGGAACATATAAAATGGAAAAAACAAAAAGCCCGGCACTCTGGTTATAGGATGTAACTTCCTTTTGATCCTTCGGGATAGGATTTTGCCTCACCAGACAAGCTTCCACAAAGTTTTCTCTATTTCTCCTAGAAATAGAGAAATGAGAGGACAGGTGCCACGTAGGAATCACTGTTGAGTCACCAGGGGCTGTGTCTCGTCAGTGGATTTAAAAAGTCTCTGGGTCACCTATCCACTCTGTACATCCTGCAGGGATGAACAGTGCCTCACAGTGGTTATAAGCCCCTTTCACACACATCGTCTCACTTAATTCTACAACTAGGTGAGGTAGGCATTGGGGGGGGTACATTGTGAACCCCAACAAACAAATTACAAATGAGGGCAGGGAGGCTTGTCCAAGGTCCCTGGGAACACAGGGGCGGTGACCCTGGACTTCTGATTCACAGGTGACCACAGGGGGCCGACTGTCCTCAAGCATCCGGGTCCAAGGTCTGTGGGACATCTGGTCTTTGCCTAGAATTTCCCACCTCAGTTCTAACTCTTAGTCAATAGACGGTCAGCATGGAGGTGACACTCTGAATACTCTATTTGGCAAACAAGAGAAGCACATTTCCAAGGGAACACCAAGGCAGCCACCAGGAAATGACAACAGGTCATCTTAGTAAACAGTGATCGACGACACTGACTTATGTCACCAAATCTAAGATGCCATTTATCTTAAAATGCACCATTATTCCATCCCACTAAGGGAGAAAAGTCCTCCCAATTAAACACATTGATTTTAAGGTGAATCCTACAACAAGGTCCTACTGGATAGTGCAGAGAACTATTCAATATCCTAAGATAAACCCTAATGGAAAAGAATATTTTTTAAAAATTACTTTATTTTATTTTATTTATTTTTTGGCTGCTTTGGGTCTTCGTTACTGTGTGTGGGCTTTCTCTAGTTGCTGTGAGCGGGAGCTACTCTTCGTTGCAGTGCACGGGCTTCTCATTGCGGTGGCTTCTCTTGTTGCAGAGCACGGGCTCTAGGTGCGTGGGCTTCAGTAGTTGTGGCGTGTGGGCTCAGTAGTTGTGCCTCACGGGCTCTAGAACGCAGGCTCAGTAGTTGTGGTGCACGGGCTTAGTTGCTCCGCGGCATGTGGGACCTTCCCAGATCAGGGCTCAAACCCGTTTTCCCCTGCACTGGCAGGTGGATTCTCAACCACTGCGCCACCAGGGAAGTCCCAAGAATGTGTGTGTGTGTGTGTGTGTGTGTGTATATATACATATATTTATATTATATTTATATTTTTATATATATATATCTGAATCACTTTGCTGTACAGCAGTAATTAACACAACATTGTAAATCAACTATACTTCAGTAAAATAAATTCTAAAAGATTATTAAGCTAGCTTTATGTTAAATTTCAAATGAATCCCTTAAAATGCATCCTGATCTCAGACATGTTAAAATGTGTCTTAGCATAGAGAACAGACTTGTGGTTGCCAAGCGGGAGGGGGTGGGGAAGGGATGGATTTCAAGTTTGGGATTAGAAGATGCAAACTATTACATACAGAATGGATAAACAACAAGGTCCTACTGTAGAGCACAGGGAGCTGTATTCAATATCCTGTGATAAACCATCATGGAAAAGAAGATGAAAAAGAATGTATACATACACATATGTATAACTGAGTCACTTTGCTGAACAGAAATGAACACGACCTTGTAAATCAACTATACGGCAATAAAATAAATTTTTACAATATGTCTCAGTATTGATGAAATACGGTAATCCATGACCAGCTTTCTCCAACTGGGGTGATAACCTTCTTAGGCGTCACTAGCTCATTAGTTTCTCAATACTACTGAGTGGTAACGATGCTGACTGCTGGGACTACTCCAGGGACCCACTCAGGTTGGGTCCTTCAAGGAAAATTCCGAGAGCCTGGAGCCGTGCGCCCACAAGAGCGCCTTGTGAGAGCAGCTGTCATAGAGGTGAACTTTCAGATTCCCTTTGTCTCCTCACTGCCCAAACCAGCCAAGTTACAAACACTCAGCCCTTCTGGCCCAAACTCTGAGCAGGCACTGGAGCATCTGGGTGACGGCCCCTTGACACCTTCAATCTGTTCAGCAGAGAGTTAAAGAAGGGGGCTGACACTGACTCCGTGCAGGAATTGCCCTAATTCACACAAATCATCACAGTGGATTCTCAGAATAACCCTAGGAGTTGGCCCCATTACTATCCCTGTTTAAAAGATGAAGAACAGGGAGCTCAGAAAAGCTCAGCAGCCAGGGTGAGGTCTATCAGGTGTGAATGGCTGAGTGGGGATTCAAACCCACGTCCATCCACTTGCCCCCAAAGGCCATGCGC
Organism: Monodon monoceros; assembly: GCF_005190385.1. Lineage (NCBI taxonomy): Eukaryota > Metazoa > Chordata > Mammalia > Artiodactyla > Monodontidae > Monodon > Monodon monoceros. Next base: position 1,684,633 of record NW_021703783.1, read on the forward strand.
TTTCCACTACACGGGGGACAGAAAGCAGGGAGGGCAAAGGCCTTTACAAGCCTGAAAATCATAGCCGTGCTAACCTGAAGCCTGGAAGGCTTCCGCTGTCTAAACAACTGCACAGCAAACAACGACCCTTCTGCTGCAGAATGCCCCACTCTCAGGGGACCCGCCGGTCAGCAGGAAGGCCGGTCACCCCCCTGACGTGGTCCCCTGCACTGCCCCAGCTGCACGGAGGGCCTCCCCTAAGATCTGCTGAGAACACAGCGTAACCAGCCACGTGCCTGGTAGGGAGGATGAGACGTGAACACAAATGATCACGATGTAAGACAAAGTGTGAAAAGGGCCACACAGATGACCTCTGAACTGCAGCAGCCTGCAAGCTCCCAGCCAGAGAGGGCATTTCTGACAGAGGCGGGCAGGGGGCTGGCATCTGAGGTACACCTTGAAGGACAGGCAGGTTCCCACAGGAAGGAGGGGGGAGGGCGCCTGGCTCAAGTGTACATCGGGGAACGGGACACAGAGGAGCAGAGGAGAGAAGCCTGGGAATGTTGGCAGGGTGAGGATTGAAGGCTACCGAACACCACAGTCAAGATATTGTATCAGTTCAGTGGGGTCACAAGGAGTCACTCAAGGATGCCGAGCAGGGGACGGACCCAGGGTGGCAGGGTGACCGTCCGGGAGCAGGTGACTGATGTCCCTGGCGACTGGACCAGGGACCAACAGCTGGTGGGAGAGCGGGGGCCCTAATTCAGATCCCTCACATGAGGGCTCACGCCCAGGCAAGAGCCCCCAAACAGGATGCAAAATGGATAATAATTCCAAGGGATTTAAGGGAAACGGAAATAAGGAAAGGTTCTCAGGAAAGGAACAGACACCCTTTAGAACAGCGGTTCTCAACCAGGGGCAACTTTGCCCCCAGGGGATAACGGGCAATGCCTGCAGACATTTTTGGTTGTCATCACACCGGAGGGCAGGTACTACTGGCGTCTAGTGGGTAGGGGTCAGGGATGCCGCTAAACACCGCACAATGGATAGAACAGCCCCTACTACAAAGAATCATTGGGCCCAAAATGAACAGTGTCAAGGTTTAGAAACATGGTTTGGGGGCACAAGGAGAGGAAAGCGGCACCCACGCTCCTCGCCAGGCAGCTCATGAGCCCAAAGGCAGAGGAAGCACGGCGCCTTCTCTGCATAGACGCAGCTACTCACCAGGACCACGCCTTTCCTCGACATCCCTGGGCACGTGCTACGGCCGGGCCCGACAGGCACCGAGGGTGAGGACAGGGGCAGCCCCTGCCCTCAAGGAACCACCTTCCAGAAGGGGGACAAGCACAGGAGAAACACACACGTGTCTGAAAATGCTTACGTGCTCGCACATGTCACTGTGGCACAGACTGAAAAGGGACGCCTTTTTCCTGCACGAGCCGGGAGGCCAGCAGAGCACTAGGAGCAAAACAGTGACACGATCTGACCTGTCTGAGCAGGACGGCTGCCGCTGCAGCAGGGAGGCCAGCTGGGGGGCTGCTGGTGATGGACTGAGCCAGGAGGGGGCGTGGAGGGGGTGAGGAGAGGCCGGGGGTCTGGGGGTCTTCTGGGAAATTAGACATGTCAAGATCCACTGCTACTGGGCTCCCCTGGTGGTACAGTGGTTGGGAGTCCGCCTGCCGATGCAGGGGACGCGGGTTCGTGCCTCGGTCCGGGAAGATCCCACGTGCCGCGGAGCGGCTGGGCCCGTGAGCCATGGCCGCTGAGCCTGCGCGTCCGGAGCCTGTGCTCCGCAATGGGAGGGGCCACAACAGTGAGAGGACCGCGTACCGCAAAAAAAAAAAAACAAAAACGATCCACTGCTGGACTGGATGTGGGCCGTGAGAGAAGGAGGGAAACCAAGGAGGATCCAGGGCTTACAGCGCGAGCGACTTGGGGGGTGAGATGGAGCAGGTCTGAGGGAAAAGGTCAGAAGGTCAGGCTGGGATGCCCCTCAGACCTTCTAGAGAAGGTGCTGCTTGAACAATCGAGATACCAGTCTGAACGTCAAGGGAGAGGGGCCAGCAGGAGATGACGGTGTGAGATTAGCAAGAGGGCGGATGGTACTTACAGCCATTGCAGTGTGTAGAGAAGAGAAGAGGTCCGGGGAGAGGAGGAAAACCCAGAAAGCCTCAACCAGTGAGGGAGGAGGGAGCCTGGGAGAGTGAGGCATCTGGGGGCCAAGCCAAGACCGAGCATCAAGGACGGGGCGATGGTGTAGCCGCGTGAGGCAAACAGAGACCCTTCTTATCAGGTCTTCTCAAATTATATTCAGTGGGACTTTACTGGACACTGGCTGGACAACCTGGGACCAAAGACATGCATGCTAGTAACTTCTAGATGGTGCCAGTCGTCTGGAATGACAGCCTAGCGAGGTAGATGGCTGTGTGCGTGCAATGCACTCAACGGAGCTCCTAACCCAGTTCCTTCCCCACGTCTCCATCTGGTCACACATGGGTGGAAAATGTCCTGCTAGCAACGGCACAGGGAGGAATGTTCCAGGTCCCCCTGGGAGCAGCCGACCATCCAGCCTGAGCAGAGGTCAGGTCGCCGACCATCCAGCCTGAGCAGAGGTCAGGTCAGCGCTTCCTCTCTCGGATCTTCTGGCCTGGGCCGCTCCTGTGGGTTCCTGTTCTTCTGTGTTTCCAACTGTCTGCTACATACCCAAACCACCCGCAATGTGTGTGCATTGTCACAGATGGGTCTTAAGCACAGGGTACGGGAGAATAAAAGACTCAAGAGGTTTTCGAATTCTGCATACTTGCTGTTTGTACATAGAAGGAGTTCCTAGAACAAAAGCTTCTGAGGCTCAGGGACTGTATCTTATATCCCCAGCGCCTGGGACCTGCCCGGACCAATATTTGTTATATGAATAATTCAATCCACAGAAAAATCATTAAGGATGGCATCTTTTTAGGCAAAATAGGCCTTTTCTAGCAAAGAACATACTGTACCATTACAAAGCTCATTGCCCTAAGATCAACAATCACAGCTATTTTGGGAGCACCTTTAAGCTCAGGCACCGCCAACACTGTTTCAGCCCCGAGGATGCCTTGGAGAACAGGAAAGACACAGGGTGGCAGACGTTTAACAAGAACTAACAAAAAAGAGAGTTCGAGACGGTGATGGGTGCTCTAGAGCAAAGGGGCAGGAATAGAGAGTGTGTGTGAGGGGGGCAATTCTGCCGCTGTGGCCTGAGGGTAGGGGTCCATCCAGCACAGAGAGGACCGCCCACAGCATCACGTGCGCCACGTGGACAGGAGGGCGGGACCGGCCACAGGGAGCTTGGTAGACCACGGTGTGGGGTCTGGGTTATGTTTAACTGCAGCGGAGCTAAGGAGGGTATTTTCTGGGAAGCGTGCAAACTCCCTGTTAATCCAGTAAGTCCCCTACATACGAACAAGTTTCGTTCCAAGAACACGTTCATAAGTCCAATTTGTTCGTAAGTCCAACGGAGTTAGCCTATGTACTGTAATAGGTTTATAATACTTCTCACACAAATAATACATAACAAACAAACAGAAAATAAAGAAAACATGTTTAATCTTGCGGTACAGTACCTTGAAAAGTACAGCAGTCCAGCACAAGAGCTGGCAACCAGGGGCTGCCATCGAGTGAACAGGCAGGAAGAGTTACTGACTGGAGGAGGGAGAGGAGGTGGGAGATGGTAGAGCTGAAGAGTCGCCAGCAATAGGAGACGGAGGAAGCTGCAGTGTCACTCACGCCTGACGCTGATGGCGCAGGTTCTGGGCTTGAAATAAAGACACTGTACTACGGTACTCTATACAGTAAAGTACACAAAAGCACAACCACTTGTAGGGGGTGCACACACGTGACAACGTACGCCAGACACGTGAACTAACTTACGTGCCTGGACATGCGAACGCACGTCCGCACCTTTGACAGTTTGCAACTTGAAGGTGCGTATGTAGGGGACTTACTGTATCCGGAAAGATACACAAAATCTGCAGGGAAGCCCCCGTGTGATGGCCCCGAACCTGACACTCTGAGAGGTGGAACTGTCGGCGCAGCTGGACACTAGGTTAGGGGCAGGGCTGGGGACGGCAGCCTCTGGGCTTTGACAAGTTAAAGGACTTGACCCAACCCCCTAGGTGAGGCCTGACCTCCACCTTGGAGAAGGGCCTGTCGCCTGCAAAGCCAGTGGGTCCCCGCTTGTCAGCCCGAGGTCCCCCGTGGTCACAAGGAAAGTCTGGGACAACGTCCAGCCAGCAGAGGCCTTTGGTGGGGCGGAGTCAGTGGATTTGAACGCCTCTAGGTGGGAAAAGCCCCTCCAGTGTGCACTGGAGCCCTGCTCCACAGCTGGCTGCTACCACCGCCCTCCCCTCCATCCCGCCGTTTGGCCCTGTCGGCTCCTGGGCGTACCTGAGGGCGAGGCCCTTCACAGGTGCTCTGCGGCTCGTCTCAAGGGTGGACGGACCTGGCCTGGGGAAAAGGAAGACGCCCTCGGGGGATCTCCCCTTGTGTATTTAAAGCAGACTTCAGATTTGATTTTGCAGAGGTTACCTTTTTAAGAACAAGAAAAGACAACATGTCAAGATCTTGAGTGGTTTCCAAACGCAGGGACTCTCCCGGCACCTGCTTAGTCAAAAGGACAGACTCGTGTGAGGCGGGGCCCTGCTCGACCCCCAGCCTACAGGCCCCATCGGCATCCTGACAGCGTCCACTTTTCCTTCTCTTCACAACAGCCAACGCTGAACACCCAGCCCCTCCCGTCGGTGGTCGCTCCACAAACCGGGACCCTCCATCCCATGGACGTCACGCCGGATGGGATGCGGTTGACACCCACGAGAGTCATTCCCTTCCAGGACTGGCGGGCACACGCTTGACACGGGCAGCTCTGTTAACAGCAGGGCGGGTTCCAGGTTCCTCCCTCACATCTCGCAGCCAATGACGCCCAGCCCTGCACAGCCTAGTTGCCCTGCACACCCAGATCCTCACCACCAACTGCCTCTCGGCAACCACGCGAGAGGAACAGACAGTTACTGTTTCCACTTACAAGTGAGGCAACCGAGGTACAGAGAAGCCGGGTTACGTGGCTGGCTTCTGAGGGCTGGGCCACAGCCGCAGTGCCACCCTGAGGCCCAGCCTCTAGCGTCTCAGCTTCCCGCAGCCTGCGGACTCGGGGCATAAGCCACAGGGCCGCCCAGGACCCTCGCGCCATCCGCCAGCCCCTGCTCCCCAGCGGACAGGGCATTTCTAGCCCTACGCTTAAATACAAAATCTCTTTAAAGGTTCAATTACAGTGATTGCAGGTCTTGTAGCCAGACAAGATCTGTGTGAAGTATTTAGTAATTCATTACTCAGAGTTTCCCAGGAGAAACTTCGCAACGAGCATGGGTGAGGTATATAATCTTAGAGACGATTCCACAAAGGGAATCAACTTCCTTCAACCTCCCTCAGAGACAGGAACGCCATCATCTCTGGGTATCTGCTGGGAAGAGGAAGGGGGCGCCCAGCAGGAACAGAGCCCAGGGCTGCTCTGAGGCTTCTCCCCCAAAGTTCCCTCCAAAAGGAGGACAGAGTGAGACTCGGCAGCGAACAGGGTCACCCCGAGCCCGTGTCAGAGAAGCTTTGTTCTCATTTCTTTTGCTCTCCCAGCAGGGCTCAGAGCAGATCTACTGACTGGACGTTCCAGATAACTTGGATGTGACCTTCGGGGGCTAAAGTCTGTAAACCAAGAACTTCTCAAACTGAAGCCAAGACCTCAGGAAATCCACCCCGACCCTTTATCAATTAGTGAGACAGGAGTGACCCTGGAGGGGTTAGCATTTCTGGGGCTCAGGGACCCTGGGTGCCCCCCAGGAACTCAGGCCCTGGCCCCTAAGTCACCAGCAGCTGGACACAGGGCCTCGAGCCACTCTTGGGAGGCCGACTAACCACAGGGGCCCCTCCGGGCCGGAGCCCAAAGCCAGGAGCACAACCTGAGCCTCCAGCTGGCCCACAAGCCCTGCCTGCAGGCCTGCAGGGGGTGAAACAGTACCTCTGTGAAAGCAGCCCCGATGCCCCTCCGTCACCGCCCCTCCATCGGGAACAGACGCCTTTGACTGGCTGCCTCCCCACCCCCAGGCCTGGTCCACAGCAGAGGGATTTCCAAAATGGAGCCAGCTAGAGCTGTTTGAAACAACAGACTGTTAGAACTGGAAGGGCCTCCAGGGCAATCTAATCGCAAGCCCCACATGACGGGAGAGACAACTGAGCCCCCAGAGGAGACGCTACAATGCACCCCTCCCCCAGTACACCTCCCCTCGAAACCTCACACAACAGGACGTACAGGCGGGCTGGGTCCTCCTGGGTTTTGGAGGGTCGGGGTGCAAAAAGAAACACCCCTGTGTCTGAGAAAACATCCCTGTGTCTTTAGGGCCTGCACTTGCTCCCAAGGGGGCCCTGGGGCCCTGGGCTGGGCTGGCGACAATTACAGTCAGCAGGAGGTCTCGGTGGCCAGGCTTGAGCTCCCTGAAACTCTTCTGTACCTGACATTTGGAGGGCTCAGGGGAGAGCTTCCCCAGTACTAACCAGCTTCCAAAAAGAGCTGGGAAGAGAGCCCCGCGGGCAGAAGACGGGAGGAGAGAGGCCAGCTTTAGAAAGTCTGGAGGAGAACTAAGGCTGCACAGTTGGGAAAGACCCAGCTGCAACCACAGGGCAAGAAAGTCTGGAAACGCTGCCCAGCGGCCACAGGGCAAGACCGAGAGCCAGTGGGTCAAACTGGGATGAGGGGTGGAGGCTTAAATTTACCCAGGCAAACAGAGCCGACTGGGGGGCTGGGACGAGTGGGCCGTCACTGCCAAGGCCGGCCAGACTGGACCAAACTGCAGGTCCGCTCTCCCAGATCTGCCAACTCGCTGCCTGGGGGAGTGGACAGTCGCCCCTCAGAGATGGGGAGAAGGTGACTTTTTTTTTTAACATCTTTATTGCAGTATAATTGCTTTACAATGGTGTGTTAGTTTCTGCTGTATAACAAAGTGAATCAGCTATACATATGCCCCCACATCTCCTCCCTCTTGCGTCTCCCTCCCTCCCACCCTCCCTACCCCACTCCTCTAGGTGGTCACAAAGCACCGAGCTGATCTCCCTGTGCTGTGCGGCTGCTTCCCACTAGCTAGCTGTTTTACATTTGGTAGCGTATATATGTCCACGCCACTCTCTCACTTCATCCCAGCTAAGCTGGGAGAAGGTGACTTTTACCATGAAAGGTGGTTCAGACGGAAAACGATAGGGCCTTTCACCTTCGTCACGGCGTCCTTTCCCAAGCCCTCTGCTGGATTTCTCTGGACTGCTGGAGGCAGTTTGAAGACACTTAATGGAAACCAGCCAGGACGCCCCTGGGGTGAGGATGGGGAGCCCCCACGTCCTCCCCTCACTCGGGGTTTCTCCATCTGCTATTGTGAGTCTTGAGATACTTGAAGGGGCTACGAAAACAGCACCAACCGACCAACCACTGAAAACCCCGAGGGCCGTGTTCAGGTGTGCGGATGGAGCGCGGGTGGCGTCTGAGAACCTGTTCAGAAGATGATGAGGGGATGAACGACAGGCAGGTTGGAAAGGAGCTCGGGAGCACAGACCAGAGCAGCAAACAGGAAAGCTCTGTGGGCTCAGTGGCGCTTACTCCGGAGGCGGCTAGCACTAGCGCTTCAGGTAAAGCCCTCGTCCCCTGCTAGACATGCCGGCGTGGCCGTCCAGGACCCGCAGAGCCATCCCAGGAGGGAAAATTAGAACAGCCTCGCCTGGGCTCCTGTCCTTCTTGAAGGAGAGCCAACAAAAAATCTTCCAGCTGCCGCTAGGGCAAGACCAGCGTGAAACGCACAGGTGAAGAATAATCCCAGATTTTCTCTTTTCACAGCATGTGGCTCCCAGCAATCTGGCTTAAGCTTTGGGCATAGAAATTTTTTTTTCAGAAAACAGTTGTTTCAAGCCAATAAGACACCCTTGGAGACATGAGCACGACCAAAGGACACGAAGAGGGCTGCTTTCGGGCACACCGAGCAAACGCCTGCTCACACGTTCATACTGGAATACACGGGAAGTCGGGGCCTGGGAAAGCAGGGCTGCTCCTGCTTCCCGGCAGGCAGACCCCATCGGGTCCCACGCCCGAGGAACGAAGTGGGGCTGCCCTTAGGTCCTTATCCACATGTCACCTCGGTAGGTGCTTTGCTCCACGAACCTCCTTCCCTGCGTCTGCTCCACCTGCGCCTTTTGGGGCGGGGACCTGGCCCCAGTGTGCCTCTGGCCTCGGGCCCCGGACTGGATGTCCCCACAAAGAGCCCAGCCCCATCACTCCTCCCGCGAGCGTGCAGAGGGCTCTGAGCACGGCCCTTCCTTCCCAGGAGACGCACCTCCTTCCTCCTGCTATTTATAACCACAGATCTGTGTGAAGAGAGAACAGATGCTATTTTGAAACAGAGGAAACCACCACTCAGCCTTCCACGTTTCACAGGTCGGCGGGTCTGCCGGGGGGCGCGCGTGTGCTCCTGGCCGGCGTGTGGGCACAAGCTCGGGGCCGGGCCTCACTCGCCCACGCCTGAGATCGGAGCCTTGCCTTTCATAAGTAAACTGCACATCTGAGTCAGCAGCAGGAGGGCCGGGGTCCAGGAAAGGGTCCTCAGCTCTCCCAGAGTGTGCCTGCCGCACCCTGGCCCCCGTGTTGCCTTAGGGCCAGCCTCGGGGGGGGGGTCACCCTAAGCTTCCAGCCCTGTGCCTGCCTGGGTGCTGGTGTTTGGCCAGGAGCGTGACTCTGCCCCACTGGAGTTTTCCACACCCATGCTGATGGCATGGCATCACAGCTCTGGCAAGTGGGCACTTCCTTGGCTGCTAGACTGGTAACACGATCCTGGCCTTTCTCCTCCAGGTACCAGGCTGAAACTCTGCCCAGGGTGGTAGCAACTGAAAGCTGTTGCCAAGCAGCCAGGTGGCAAAAGCAGTGAAGAAGGCCCGGGGGAAAGTGGAGAGCAAGTTCCCCAGAACAGCTGGGTCACCACTCAGCTCCCCTCTCTGCAAAACAGAAGCAGTCCCGCTCCAGGCAAGTGGAATGGTCTCTCACGAAGACTTGCAGGATGAGAACATCTAGGAACGGGGGCTCCAACTAGAGTGCGTGGCCAAATATCCCCTGCGGCTCCACGAGGAGGTGGAGAATGGCCACCCCGCACCTCTCCCGGCTGGGATGGAAGAGGCAGGGCGAGCGGAGGCGCAATGAAAGAAAAAGAAAACTAGGAAGACCAGCCGGAGACCTGCTCGGGCTTAGGCAGGAATCCAGGCACCAAACTAGCACTGCTCGCGGGGGTTAAAAGAATCCAGATGCAGCTCTCGCCACAGTCTGGCGGGCGCGGGGCGCAGACCCCACCGCGGACCCCAGCTGGGCCCGAGCGAGCCGGGAAAAGCGCGCGGGAAGCTCGGGGGCTCGCGGCGCGCGGACGGGCCGGGGCCGAGCCTGCGCGCCCGGGGGCGGCTCCCCGCGGCTCCGCGGTCGCCGCCCGGGGACCGAAAGCGGCGACACCCGCCCGCCGGGAGGGCGGGGACCCTCGCTACCTGCCGGCTGGAGGCGGCCCGGGCGCGGCGAGAGCCCGCGGCCCCAGCTTTGTTCGGCGGCGGGGACCCCTTCCCCTGCGCGCCCCCCGCGCCGCCGGGCCCCGGCCCCTCAGACCCGTCCCGGGCCGAGCTCGCGGTCCCCGGGCGCGGGGGGTGGAGGGGAGGCCCCTCCCAGACCGCACCTCCCCGCTCCCGATCCGGGTGCCCCGACCGGCCCGCGGGCGCGGGGAAGTTGGGCGGCGGGGCGTGGGCTCTCCTTTCCCGGCCGCCGCCAGGCTTACCTGCGCGTCCGCGGCTTGTCAGGCCCGCGGGCTCCGGCTCGCTCTCTGCCCGACCCGGCCCTTCTAGCGCCCGCGGGGCCGCAGCGGCCGGGGGCGCCGACTCTCCGCGCTGCGCTCCGGTCCCGCCGAGTGTCCGCCCGGCCCCGGGGGTCGGCCGGTCGCCCCCGCGGAGCCCGCGCTCCTTGCCCCGAGGGCTCCCGCGCGGCGCCGGGTCCGAGCCGATGGGCGGAGGCGGGGCGCGGGCGGCGGCCGAGCGGAGGAGGCCGGGCCCTGCGCGGGGCTCGGGCCGCCGGCTGCGCGCTCCTCTCCACCGCGGCCGGGAACCTGGGCCCGAGTTGGCTGCGGCGGTGGCGGCCACGGCTCTGAGTGCAGGGCCGGCGCCGGCCGGCGGATCCCGGGCCCCGCGCTCCGCCCCGCGCCTCCTCCCCGCCCCCGCCCCGCCGCGCCGAGCCAACCCGCCCCCGGGGCTCCTCGCGGGCGGCACCCGGCCTCGCACCTGCCTCAGCTCCCCGCGCGCCCGCTCCTGCGCGGGCCCCGACCCCCGGGCGCGCGTGGGGAGCCCCCCCGGACCCTCCGCACACCCACCGGCCCCTTCGCCGGAACTCGACCCGGTCCTCCGGGAGCACCTGGGGTCTCACGCGCCAGCAGCCCCCGGGGCGTCCAACTCAGGGACTGCGGGGCTGGAGGCTCTGGGACTCACGTAGTAGCTTTTCTACTCACATCAAACACTCACACGCGCTTTATCCTCCTTGAATCTCCCCAAGGAATGGAGTGATCTGTTATTTCTGCCTCACAAACCCGAGCCATTCCCTCTGGTCCTGGACCCCTTTCGACAGCACCCAGCAGAGCCATCCCTGGGACAAGGAAAGCTGGCGCGGCGCGGCTACACCAAGAAGAGTGCTTCCACATGGGAAACGCGCGCTCCCATCGCTTCTGGGGCAGCGTCCGGCCTGAATTAGTCCATAGTCACTGCCCGGTGCCTGAAAGGTCACTAGAGGCTCGGCTGAGACCGATGTCCCCAGGTCTGGGCAGTGCACCCTGGGTGAGCTGCCCCAGAGGGAGTAGGCAGAGCTCCAGCTCCAGCCCTGGGCCCGATTCCAGACCCCAGTAACAGGGCACCAACCAATGGGGCCAGCATGGTTTGAGGCCGGCCCTCCAACTGCTTTTTTTTTTTTTTTTTTAAAAATTTTTGCCCCCCCCCCCCCCTTCTCTTCCCTGAGTGAGTAGGAGGTCGCTCTGCTAAAGAAATTGCCTTTGAATGCAGTACAGTGAGAAGAAAAAACAATAGCAGTAATCAAAGGCTTGGCCTTTTTTAATTAGTAACTGAACAGGGTGACAACCTTCCCCTTTCAGTGGGGGAAGGGACCGCGGGGGTCGGGCGGTGGTCAGGGAACGAGGGACCAGGAACCCACCGTACTGGGCTGGCAATAAGGAGCTATTGTCCTCTGGGTTTTACAATAAGGAAAGTAAGAGCAGTTTTAGCAAATACCAGACTAATTAGAGGGAAAGTCTTCCTTGGAATTGTGCCGTCTTGGCCGGAGGTGCCTGACGACTCTTCTCACCTCGCAGTGAATGGGGTTTATGAGACCAGGTCCAGCAACCTGAAATGAATGGCCTACAATTGCCATGCCCCCCCCCCCCAGCCCCCTTCACGGAGGGGAACTAGTTCAAGGCTTTATCTTTGGGGACAGATGAGACACAGAGGGTAGCTGGCCTCATGCAGGATGAGAGCTTTGAATCCACCTTGTCAGATTACAAATAGGCTCAGTTCCTCTCCTCCTGAGGAGAAAGCATAGGCTCCGGGGTTAGGGTCTTTGCGGGAGGTCAAGGGAAGACCTCATGCAGGAGGCCCTGATCATTCCGGAATGCAGACTGGGAGAATTTGGGGATTCGCGTCACACTCACATTTCTTGAGCCCTAAACACACAGAGATGGCTGAGAGCAGGTCCCAGCCGCAGGAAGTTTAAAGTCTAAAGGAAGGAGCACAAGAACGAGCCACTTTGCTCCCCCCCCCCCCCCCCCCCGCCCCCGCTAGCTGACTACCCAGGGGGAGGCAGGTGACAGATGACAGCAACCCCAGCTGTCCCTGGAGTGGTCCTGCACCTCCCACCTCCGTCTCGGTCCAAGATGAGTCAACAGTTGTGGTCCAGCGAGGGAAGCTGCAGCTACCCCCCCCCGCCACCCCCAGGAAAGGAGCATGTGGCTGAGTAGCTGGGAAAGCATTCACACGAGGAACCCCGAGTCCTGGGCTGGATTCCCAAGGGAAGTGGTGAGCGCCCCACTGCCTGAGTCAGCCCGGAGATGAGAGCCGATGGAACTGTGGACAGATCTTGCCCATGTTTTGTCTGTGATTGCTGGGTGGGGCCTCTTGCCTTCTCCCCCAGATAAAACATACCCTGACTTGGCATTTGTGGTTTAAACAAAGAAAGAGAAAGCAAGTATTTGGACATATGGAAATTAGTAAAGACTTCTGCTCTTTATTGGAGACCCTATTCCCCCATCCTGGTCATGCCCTCACAGGCCACCGGCCACATTGGGAGGCCCCTTCCAAGCCAGAACAGCTAACGAAACCCCATCAGAAAGAGACAGGAGGAGCCAGCCTGTCGGGGTACTAAGTCTAGGGCTGACCTCTGCCCCTTGGGCTGTGCACGCTGAGGGCGACCGTTCCCTTTCCATCCCAGCCCCGGGAGGAAGCGCTTCGGAGGGCGCAGCTGCTCCAGATGGAGGAGGAGGAAAGCGCCCTGAGGTGGGAAGGTCCGCCCCCCACCCCAGCCTGCTTCTCTAGCCCTTTCTAAGGGTTCATAGGGATGCACAGAAGATTTCTTGGGGGCACCAACCTGATGAGCCTTTGAAGCCAGAGGACAGAGAGGCAAACCTGGTAACCGCCTCCCAACAGCTACTTCGCAGGCGCATTGCCTGGGCCGTTCGGTGTTCATTTTGTGCCTCTTATCTGGATGCCTTTCTGAGAACAAGGGCTGAAAACAATGGTAGATTCGGACCCAAATGTCCGGATACCATCCATAGATTCCCCCACGGACTCAACGGTAGCTGAGCCATTCTGGGACGTGTGGGTCAGGGGGATTCTAAGCACCGAAGGCAGCAGGTGAGAAGAAAGTTCTGCCGTCATGAGCTCAATCTGCAGTTGACTTCCTGGGAAAAGTTCACCCCAGGAGGCCAGCAGCCCAAGGAATCTGTATAAAGGCAGAAGGAGGCTAAAGTATTGACAGTTTCAACCGCTGATACGTGCAGAGTTACATTTTATCTTGCTTGAGATCCATCCAATGAGGACAGCTCCGCTCACCGCACTTGGAGGGGTCTCCTGTGACCAATTCTCCCCAAAGAGAGGCCAAGTGCCCTCCAGGGCGACATCTAACGAGGGTGCTGAGCAGGGGGCTCCACGTAGCCCCCCCGGGAAGTCCGGACTCACTGCCTGTGTGATCTTGGGCAAGACGCCACTGCTTTCTCTCAGCCCCGGTTTCGTCATCTGCAGGGGAGTAAGACGGCAGCCTGCCTGGGGAAACTGAGGCCTAAGTCAGGCAGTGCAGGTGAGGAAACCGAGAACCACGTCTTGTATGTGGCACACACTCAATAAAAACTAGTAACGGTATTACTACTTCAAAGTAGACAGGGCTGAGTTCGTTCCCATTTGGACAGTCTGCTGTGGCTCTCAGCCCTTGAACTCCTGGATCTTCAACCCCATTTTTCTCCTACGAGAAGATATACAGGGTCCTAAATTGTTCCTTGAATGAATTACTGCTTCACAAATATGTAGAATGAGGCAGCTGAAGGTGTCACTAAAGACTGGCGAAATCCGGAGACCCTAGCCTCCGTGAGCATCACCTGCCGAGGCCCCAGGGTGCGCGGACGGGAAGCCCTCGTGGGCGGGGCCCCAGGAATAAACGGCTCCAGAGTATGGCCCAAAGAGAGGCCCTGTTTGGAGTCACCACGGACACGAAATGCTACGTCCCTTTTGAGATGCCAGTGTCCCCATGTCCCTCCTGTTTCCCCTTCTCAGCTTTGACTGAAGTGCTTTCGTGTGTTCTGTACAGATGGATGTAGGAGGGCACAGGGACACGGTGCCCGTGTCAGGAGGTCTGCCCTCATGGTGGGGCTGGGGGCCGCAGAGGGGCACACAGCCAGGTCAGGTGCCCCGCTGTAGATCCCGGTGCCCTCAGGACGGGGTGGACCCCGCACAGGTCACTTCCTCTCTTGGGGCCGCAGTGTCCTCGCTAACCTCACAAAGCCAAGACTGGGTCAAAGGGAAAGGGAAGCGGCTGGAGGTGTGGGTGGGAGACGAGACTCTGACCCCACGTCCATCTCGTTTTGAGGGTCAGTGGGGCGGTCAAGTGTTGACGGCAGGAAACAGCGACCCGGAGCGGGGTTAGAGGTCGGGGTGGCTGGAGACGCAGCTCCAGCAAACTGAACTGAAAACTATGAAAGCCAGACGGCCAGGGTCAAGGTGGGAGAGGATGGAGCCTCGGGGATAATCCCTGCACGGTTAACTGGGAGGAGAGCCGGCCGGCAGGGGCCCTGGGGTCAAGTGATGTGCTCTTCACAATACGGCCCCTGGACACGCTTGAAATCAGAAGAAAAGTGAGGCGGATGAGAAATTCCTGGTGTTGGAGGAGGGGGCTGGGAGCTCGGAGGGGTGGTTAGCAGTCCACGCCCTGAGGGGCCTTCCTCCCTCCTCTCCAGGGGATGTTGAGTCTTGTGACCAGAGGGTGTCTCACCGTCCTCGGGCTCCGAAATTGCTGCTTGGGAGGCTTCCTAGGGCCCTGGTGGGTTGGATTGCGGGTTTATCAGAACCTCCCAGGAAAGACTGTTACAAACGCAGACTCCCAGGCTTGCACCTCAGGCCTTCTGAACAGGTGTGTCTGTGGTCTGTACTTTTAAGGCCCCACAGGTAATTCTGGTCCTCAGCTCAGTCTGAGACTCGGCCACAGGGTCCCATAGGTCCACACCCAGCAAGCCTGAGAGGAGAGGAGAGGCGCCCTGGCTCCTAGAGGCCCAGGCGGACGGCAGGGCGGAGGGGAGCCCACCTGGTTCCCCAGCCCGACTCCAGCCCACCTTGGCCTCGGTGGTGCATCAGCTGAGACTGGGCTCCGGTCCGCCATCACCCTAGTGTTTGAGAGTTAACTTTCGCCTAATGGTACTAATGAGGATGAAAGAGGAAATCCACAGGTAATCCAAACCTCTCACGGTTAAGTCATGGTTTGTCCCCCGACCTGTAATTGTCATCAGAAGCACTTATGAACTCCTGAATCCCACCTTCTGAGCTGGGAAGCTGTGCTGGTAGTTCCCTGGCTGGAGCTTTTGTTTGGCTTGAGAAAAAATGGTTGTACCACAAGAGGCGAACAGTGACACATGGGAATGTGTCATCGTAATGGAGTTACACTGGACGATGTGAAATTTTAAGCACTTAGCCCAGCACCCTCCCCTGTTCTCTGATCTTTTTCACTCTGTCCACAAGCCTCTGGGTCCTAACACATAACTAAGTTCAGCACCTGCACTAACCCTGGATGTCCGTAAACAGGTTGATCAATGAAAACGAGTCACAGGAAACAGCAATCAGCTTCAACGCTAATGAGACTCTGGGGACTCTGCCTTCCTAGAAGCCCTTCTTGAGACTTCATGCTCTGGCCATGAAGACAGTGAGACGGAAAGACGATGAGCAAAGAGACTGGAATTATATTCAGTGTTTCCAGTTTCAAACATGGGCCTTAAACACCTTTGATTCTAAGAGAAGAAACATATAAATGCCATTGGCTTTGAGAGACTTGCTGGTGGGCTGGAGGGGCTGACCCGCGTTTCCCAAACCTGAGTGGGTGGGAGGGAAACTGATAAGGAGAGAACAGGGAGGGAGGTGACTGCCCAGGAGGGGAAAGTGCTGGCTAGTGACCTCACCCACTCCTTTATCAAACTCCTAACCGCCCCCCTCCCCCCAGCCCTGCTTCATTTCCTTTTTGCCTTTCTTGTAGCCTGGTAACCACACCTGTATCCTGTAGGCTGATTTCAGTCGTGGGCTGCCATCTGGGGTGCATTTTAAGCAGGAATTTCTGGAAACAGAAGAGCTACCAGACCCACAGCAGATTCTCCAGTGGTGGAATTTCAGGCACCCCAGCATCTGGATGGAGGAGATGCTTCAGGGCCCTGGGGGTAGATGGGACGCTGGGAGCCTTCCCAGTACCTTTAGATCTCAACACCCAGGCGGCCGCCCACCTCCAGTTCACTCCCCAAGGCTCTGTCAGGGCTCCTGTCCCAGCTGGTGGCAGGCAGCCAGGAGCTGCTCGCTCAGCTTTTCAGTTTAAATGTCCACCTGGGTTTGCAGTGAGTGACAGGGACAGGGTCTCCGGAAGCTGACAGAGGAGGCCCAGGTCATCGAAACCCAGGCCTGGCAATCCAGGGTCCCCAGGAATTTCACTCGCTGGGATGGGTTTTGAGTGTGTGTTTCAAAGATGCCTTCATTCTAACTGTTAAAGGTTCAGACCCGACCTGGTCACCATCAATATTTTAAAAGCCTCTCCCTTTGCACTTAGAGAACCCTGAGCATGGCCGCTATGACAGCGACCCGGACAGACAGAGGACACTCGTGCTCCAGCTATGGAGCACGTACGTTTTGACTTAGGGCCAAGCCCTGGCCCGAGAGCCTTTGATGTGGGGAGACAGAGATGAATCAGGCGGGTTGGCAGTTGGGCCAGAGAGAGGGAGGGAGGGGAGTTTCTCTCTGGGGAGGAGCTGGCTCAGAGCTGCTGGAGGAGGGGAGGGAGGGCCGGAGCTGGGGGCCTGAGCAGGGGTGGCCCGAGGGGGGCAAGAGGGGGCAGCCGGCGGGCGTGCCGGGAGGGCCTTGGGTCAGCCGCCAACGCCACGGGCTGGAGGGTCCCCACCAGCCAAGTGGAGTCCTCACTGCTTGAAACAAAAAAGAAACAAAAGAGGGAACACTCAGCCTTGTCCCCTGGGGGCCGAGGGAAGACAGTCACCCCCAGTGAGGGAGGGGTGACAAGGAGGCCCCTCACTGCCCAGGACTGGGCTCCGAGAGGTGGTCCTGAGACCTCGGTGCCAGAGGTGATGCATCCTGTCCTGCTCCGCACGGGCAGCCCCAGCGCCCCAGCCCAGCCCCACGCCGAGGCCCAGCTTTAACCGCAGAGCCCAGTCTGACTTTCTTTCCCGTCTCAGTGGGCTCGGGAGGGGCTGGCGGGCTGGTAGCAATAAAGGATGTTTTGAGCAGCTGAAGCCACAGGCATACACTCAGCTACGGAGAAGCTGTGGGGCAGCCCCAGGGCACCACCCGTCCGCTCCTCGCCCAGGGCAGCCAACAGGAGGAACCACCTGGGCCGTGTTCCTGCTTGCAGCCCTGGCCCGGCCAGCCCTCCTTGCCCTCCAGTAGCCCCCTGGGTGTCCCTCCACCTTCCTCGGGGCCCTGGTGCCGTGGTCGGGTGGGGCTGCTGGTTCTGGGGTCGGGGAGGGAACACCCTCTCCAGCATAAGAACCACTGTTTGGGAAGCGCAGACCCCGGAGCCCGGCTTTTGGGAAAGCTTCCGGATTAGGATAGTTCCCATGGCAACGGGTGAGGGTGATTTGTCAGTTACACCGTGTCACAGGGATAACTGTTAGCTTTTATGGATTTTCCACTAGTATGTGGTGTCAGGAAATGTGTGGAGGGACACCTGCTCGGTCCAGAGATTATATTGTAACAGCGTCAGGACAGCACTGACCAGTCCTAATGGAGCGCGAACCACGGGCTGAGGAATGTGACCCTCCTAATGGCACTCTGAGGACAGCACCCTTGTCATCCCATCTTGCAGGTGAGAATGCTGAGACCCAGCGAGGCCAGGGGGACCCAGGTCAGGCCTCACCTGTCCCCAGGTGTACAAGAGCCAATGTGGAGACAGAGGCTTCTCCAAACTCCGCCCCAAACACCCCAGGTCTCCATCCCACGCCCACCATCACTCAGGGGCGGGAGTCACGCTGGCCCAGTTCTATAAATAGCGGTGTGGGGGGGGGGGCGGCGGGCTGCGCTGGAGACGGTGGGAGAAATGCAGAAGATAAAGTGCTTTTCTGCGTAATCTGTTCAAGCTTACAGGGAGGCAGGAAACCAATTTCCCCCAAACTAAGAAAAAGGGCGGTTCTCTGGCCCCTGGGGCTGGAGACATGATGCTTTTTTTTTTTTTTTTTTTTGGCTATACGCGGGCCTCTCACTGTTGCGGCCTCTCCCGTTGCGGAGCACAGGCTCCGGACACGCAGGCTCAGCGGCCATGGCTCACGGGCCCAGCCGCTCCGCGGCATGTGGGATCCTCCCAGACTGGGACACGAACCCGTGTGTCCTGCATCGGCAGGCGGACTCTCAACCACTGCGCCACCAGGGAAGCCCCGACATGATGCTTTTAATAAAACAATTCTGGGGCCGTACCTGGAGCTCTGGGGAACAAGCGCTACCCGCCAAGCTGCTCAGGCCGGGTCAGGCCCGAGCAGTGGGTGGCTGCTGCTTCCTGTGCGCTGTGTCCCCTCCTGCCCCACCAGCCAGAGGCTTTAAAGAAAGCAAAGACCCACTGGATCCCAGGGTGGGAGGCTCCCCCTGGTGGCCCTGTGGACCCCCTTGCTGGTGGCCCCTGGGGTCTCGACGGGAGGAGGGAAGGAAGCAGAAGTTTGAACAAGTCCAGAGTCTGCCATAGGAGAAGCTGGTCCACTCCTGGGCGTGAACCCAGGAACTGAGAAGATGCATCAGGACCCCGAGGTCACGAGAGCAGAGGGGTGGAAACAGCTCAGACATCCACTGACTGATGGATGGATAAACACAATGCGTAGAAACACACAGTGGAACGTCATTCAGTCTTAAAAAGGAACGAAAATTTGACTCAAGCTACAGCATGGATGAAACTTGAAGTCACTGTGCTCAGTGACGTAAGCCAGACACAACAGGACCGACATTGTGTGACTCCACTTACATGAGGGCACCGAGAAGAGGCAAATACATAGAGACAAAAGGTAGACTAGCGCTCACCGGGGCCGGGGGAGGGGCGGCAGGAGGGGGTGGAGCTTCCGTTGGGGAAGATGAAAAAGTTCTGGAGGTGGGTGATTGCACCACAGCGTGAGTGCACTTGACACTATTGAACCGGACACTTACAGATGGATGGTAAATTTCATGTCATTTATATTTTACCATAATAAGAAAAAAAAAACAAGAAAAGAAAAAGAGTAAATGTGTCCATCCATTCTTGTGGGGAAAAGCACACCTTTCTCCAGAGTCCTAAAACATTTCCCAAATCACCCAATTTGTGTTGAAATTTCCTGGGCTTGTCTCAGCCTAGAATGGAATCTAGGGGGGATACTGTCTTAAAATCCACTCCGTTTGGAAGAATAAATTGCGAAGAATTACTGTACCTGATGTGAAAACTTACAATATAGTTGGTGTAATCAAGGCAGCATGGCTTAATGGAAGGACAGACAGATCAGTGGAACAGGGTGCGGAGCCTGGGAACAGACCCACACAAACACTCCCAAATGCTGTTGACAAAGCTGCAAAGGCAGCTCACTGGGGGGACGGTTGTCCCCAGCAGTTCAGTCTTTTTTTTTTTCCAACATCTTTATTGGACTATAATTGCTCTACAATGGTGCGTTAGCTTCTGCTGGATGACAAAGTGAATCAACCATACGTATACACATATCCCCATATCTCCTCCATCTTGCGTCTCCCTCCCACCCTCCCTATCCCACCCCTCTAGGTGGTCACAAAGCACCGAGCTGATCTCCCTGTGCTATGCGGCTGCTTCCCACCAGCCATCTGTTCTACATGTGGTAGTGGAACGAACAGTCTTTTCAGCAAGGGGTGCTGGGGCCACTGGGCACCCATACGTTGAAAATGTGAGCCTCAACATCATACAAAAATCAACGTGCTCATCACCAGCCACTAGGAACACGCCAGCGAAATCCACGGTGAGGTGCCACCCCAGACCCACGAGAACAGCTAAAATGCACAGAGCGACTGGTAAGGCTGTGGGAAGCCGGCTCTCTCATAAGTTGCCAGTGGGAATGCAAAATGGAGCAGCCTTTCTGGAAAAGAGTCTGGCGGTTTCTTTAAAAACTAAACATACGCGCACCGTACAATCTGGCATTCGCACACCTGGGCCTTTACCCCAGAGAAATGAAAACTTGCGCTCCCACAGAACCTGTACCTGGAAGTTCACAGTAGCTCTATTTGTAACAGCCCAGACTTGGAAATGGCCCACATGTCCTTCAACAGGTCAGTGAGTGAACAAAACGTGGCCATACCACTCAGTGACCAAAAGGAACCAACACTGATCCGTGCAACAATCTGGGTGGATCTCAAAGACATTCTGCTGAGAAAAGCCATTCTCAAAGGTTACAGACCGAGGGGCTTCCCTGGTGGCGCAGTGGTTGAGAGTCCGCCTGCCGATGCAGGGGACGCTTGCCGCAACTAGAGGAAGCCCGTGTGCAGCAATGAAGACCCAACGCAGCCAAAAATAAATGAATAAAATAAATAAATTTATTTTAAAAAAATGGTTAAGAATCCCACGATGGTCATAGTAGAGCAGAGGACGAGTGTGGTAGCCCCTCTAAACCCAGGGTCCTGAGTGACACCCGTGAAGCTGGCCTGTCCGTCTCACTACAGAGGAACATTGCCGGCATCTGCGCTGGGGGGGTCAAACAGCAACTGCTTTTTTAAATTTTTTAATTAATGTTAATCTTACAGCAAAACATTTAGAGGCGGTTATTAAAGTGTTTCTGGACACACTTTGAACAGAAATTATTCAGTACAAGGACACAACATGGGTTCACTAAAAATAAATCATCCCCGATTAGACTCATTTTCCTTTTTGGTAGGATATCTGTTGGGGGTGGGAGGTGCCATGCATGTGTGGGTGCCCCAGCCCTTCCGCTCAGGCAGTCACCCCACACTCACCCCATAGTACCAGGGACAGTCTGTGACATTCCTTCTCTTCATGCAGGAAGTCAAAAATTTTAAGTGTAGTTTCGAGTTTTCTCATTTCTCAGATATCTTGATAGCTCCTTTGAAAGTCTGCTCCATAAGCCTTGTAGTTGGGTTGAGAAGTTCTGTTTGAACGTTACTTCCAAGTTATTTGGGGTTTTTCTCAAGCCGTTTCAGAGGCTGTGTGTGAAGTTGAGTATGTGTTGGTGTTTTTGTCGGATACAGCAATTAAATTTGGTACAAACGTAGGTAGCAGCTACAGTTTCTGGCTCCACAGCGGGGAGTGGGTGAACCCCCATCTCATCCCCCAGGTTCACATCTACACTTTGCAGTTGCTGGCAATTTGAGAATCCCAGTGAGCGCTACAGTTTGGAAGCATCAACTGTCTTCTGCTGTCTCCGCTGGACGCTGGATTTATTTATTAAACAAAATGTGAGATGCCGCCTCCATGGGTGGCATCAGTGGGGTGCCCGGGCCTGGTCGGAGTAAACAGCATTGACCTTTGCTGCTTCTGGTAGCGCAGACCGATTCTTGCTGACGTAGGAAGGGCTGGAGATGGATCCAGGTTCAGCCTGTGCCTGGCCTCCCGTCACCCAGCTCTCAGGGGGACCATGGGGAAGACACGTCCTGAGCTGGGGCCACTGGGAAAGAGCTGTAGCTGCCGTGGGATTCAGGCGGGGCTGGGGCCCCAGTGCAGGGGGCTCGAGTGCGGCGCTGGAGGGGGCCCGGCCTGCAGGGTGGGGATCTGGGCCTGCCCCCGAGTGGCCATGGGACCACGACCGCCGTGCTTAGTGTTTCCAGACCTCCTTCTGTTTAAAATGAAGAGACCGGACAGGATTGTTTTTAAGATCCTTTGCAGCTCTAATCACCCACAAGTCTACAAGGAAGAATTTCCTAACATAAAAATCTGTTCAAAGATAGAACTGGTGGCCTCAGAGAGTGTGAGGGGCTGTGTGTAGTCCAGGGGATCCTGTAATAAGAGGGGAGTTTGGGCAACCCCTTAATAGAAAGCAGCTTCTCTCTACTTCCGATATAAAGTGAATTCCTCACAGGGTTTCTGCTCTAAACCAAACAAATCTAATAAAAGGTAGTTTACTCAACCTCCTTATGCCCTGTTCCCTGTTTGGAAAGCAGAGGAAGCATGCAGGTGTCCTTTTCGGGCAGACCAGAGGGAGGCAAAAGAATGACTGGACAGCCTGGGGCTACAGGGAGGGCGTGTCTGGGATGGGCCAGCAAGGAGCTGCCAGGACACTGTCAATGTTCCAGGGACACTGGCCCTGAACCGGGGTCGGGGCCGAGCAAGGGAGCGGGGAGGCCCCGGGGGGCTGGTGCGGGGAGCCGATGAGCAGTGACCGGGCAGTGGACAGGCCTTGGTGCTGGGCAGACTGGCTTAGGCTTCATCCTGGGCTAAGAGGAACCTTGAGAGGTTCTAGGCAAGGGAGCAACAGCGACCAAAGCAGTGCCCAAGACTGCAAGGATCTGGTGTGGAGCAGCCTTTAAAGTTAAAAAAACTTCTGTGTGTGTGATAAAAAACATATAACAGGGCTTCCCTGGTGGCGCAGTGGTTGAGAGCCCGCCTGCCGATGCAGGGGACGCGGGTTCGTGCCCCGGTCCGGGAGGATCCCACAGGCCGCGGAGCGGCTGGGCCCGTGAGCCATGGCCGCTGAGCCTGCGTGTCCGGAGCCTGTGCTCCGCAACGGGAGAGGCCGCAACGGTGAGAGGCCCGCGTACCGCAAACAAACAAACAAAAAAACATCTAACACTTATGATTTTAACTACTGGTAAGTACACAATGCAGTGACACTGAATTCACAATGTTGAATAATCATGACCACAATCTACACTCAAAAGTTTCATGTCATCCCCAACAAAAACTCCATTCTACATCGTCTGTATTTCTTTTTTAATTAATTTTTTATTGTGATAAAATTTACATAAATGTTACCATTTTAACCATTTTTTAGTGCATAATTCAGTGGCATTAAGTACATTCACATTGTGTGTGACCATCACCACGGTTCACATCCAGAACTTTTTCATCTTCCCAAACTGAGACTTTCCCCGGTAAACACTAACTTCCCATCCCCCTCCTCCCGCCGTGACAACCACGCTCCTCCTTTCTGTTCCTGTGAACTTGCCTATTCTAGGGAGCTCCATAAGAGGAGTCACACAATATTTGTCCTTTGGGGTCTGGCTTAATCACTTAGCATAATGTCTTCAAGTTTCCTCCGTGTTGTATCCTGTGTCAGGATTTCTTTTCTTTTCTTTTTTTTTTTAAGGCTGAATAACATTCCATCTTATGGATACTTTGTTTCATCTGTTCATCCATCGATGGACACTTGTATCGCTTCTGCCTTTTGGCTTTTGTGAATATGCTGCCATGGACGTGCGTGTACAGGCATCTCTTTAAGACCCTCAGTTCTCTGGGGTAAAGACCCAGAAGTAGAGCTGCCAGGTCATCTGGTAGTTAGTTTAGTTTAATTTTGGAGGGAATTGCCATATCACTTGCTGGTAGCCTTTGAAAGAGCCCCACAAGCTATACCCAGAGAAGAGGCAGAAGAGCCTGGAAGGCAGGAGAGGTGGAGCCAGGCCGGGAGTCGGGCAGCCCGGGGGTCTACCCAGCTGGCCGCAGCCGGGCTGCGTGAGCCCGTGTATGCGGCATCCCGCTCTGAGCTGTTTCCTTCCCATCCACTCGTGCAGTGCGGTTTTATCGAGCATCTAGGATGCAGACACTCTTGTATGCAGAGGGTACACTGAAGAGAGAACAGATGTGAGCCGCATCCGTCTGAAACGCAGATGGGACCCCGGTCCGTCGCGTGGCCAGGGCTGGCTTGGCGTCCAGCTCATCGCGGGCATTTAATCAGCAGCCCCTTCCTGCCCTCCGCTTGCAGCCGGGAGACCGAGGGCACCGCATGTGCTCTACAAGTAACTCCCTTCTCAGTCTCGTTTCTTAAACTCACAGGGGGCCACCCAGCAGGACGACCACAAACCACTTTGGTGGTGGTGGGAGCTGGTGGGCCGGGGGGCTGCCCCAGGGACGTGAGTCACCCCCGGCAATGGCAACTGATGCAAACCTGGACGCAGACCTCACAGGGGCCCCCGGAAGAGCTGGTGAGACACAGATGTGAACCCCGGCGTCGGGTCAGGAGAGTGCCCTGCAAGCCACCCGGCTGCCCACAGCTGGGGCTCTGAGTCCGGGAGGCTGAGGAGGGAGCGTGAGGGCGCACGGAGGGGAGAATCCCTGCACGCAGGCCGCCCCGCGCTCCTGCCCGGGCGCGTCCTCCCCCTCTGATGCCTTCCAGATCAGCTCAGGAGCCTCGCCCCAGACACGGTCCAAGTAGGCAACAGCTACATGTTGGGCCGTTTGGCTTTTAATAAAGTTTATGATTTAAATCTTGCACTCTTAACACCTTCTTTGCAAGCCTCCGAGGGGAACAAAAATGTGGAATTTGTTTACTCATTTCCTTCATGGCAGGGAGACCCTCTGGGCCAAAGCCTGTGGGTACGTGTGCGTGTGAACACGCAGTTTGGTTGTGTGGCTGTCCGTACACACACGCGCACACACATCCACATGCACACGCTCAGGGGGAGGGGAGGAACCTTTAGAGAGACTGGCTGCCACCGCAGTCCCTGGCAACTTCCCCAAACATCAAACAAGCCTTCAGCACGAAGACCCTCCTCTGAAGAAGCGACACCTGCCTTAGGCTCCGGGTCTCTACCCGCCGCAGGAAGGAGCATCGTCAGACTGCTCAGAAGCTGCTGGAAAGAAAGGAAAGTCTCAAGGCCCCAGAGGACCCGATCCCAGGGGAGCTGATGGTGAGGCCATCGGGACTCAGCAGGGTCCCGGGCTCCAGGCTCAGTCCCAGCTGCCCCCCTCCCAGCCTGGAGGCAGGATTGTGACTGGGCGGGGAGCAGACAGCGTCCCCCCAGGCTGGCCCTCAGGGGAGGTCTCCTCCTGACAGCCACCCGGCCAGTACACTTGCAGCCACACGGGCCGGAACCGGGCCCGCTGTGGGACGGTCCTGGAGTCAAGGCTCGTGGGAGGCTGCCGAGTGCACGGCAGTCCCAGTGTGAGCACAAGTATGCGCCACTGCATGCGGGGGCCCCAGAGAAGGAGGAGCCGCACGCCTGCCCTCGGGGTCCTTCCAGCCGCAGGCCTGGGCGGGGGAGCGGGCTCGGCTGCCGTCTTGGATGGGGACACCGCACCTCCCGCAGGTTCCGGTCCACGTCGGGGGCTGCGGGCTGGAGCCCACGGCGTGACGTCCTGGCTCAGTGACCCGGCATCAGGCTCCAGTCTCCCAGGTCCCTTTTGCCAAATGGGACAAAGTCCGCATTCAGGAGCGCATCCCTGTGGGTGGGCAGCACGGCCACGGCCGATGAGGCAGGCGCGCTGGCATCTGGGTTTTTCCCTCTACAGCGGAAGCAACATGCTTGTTGGCATCTGACGCCCCTGGGGGAGGGCACTGCAGCCAGGATGGGGGGGCCTGGAACAGGGCAGGTGAAGAGGCCTGTGACCCCCCACAAAAGACTTCCCGCTCCAGGTCCCGTGTCCCCCATCTGTGGGAGTGGGCATCCTTATCTCTATTTTTAAAATGAGGAAACTGAAGGTGAGAGAAGCCAGGTGGACTCTCCAGGGCCACACACCCGACCCGCAGTACAGACCGGACGGAGACCCCGTCTTCCGACTCCTGGCACACCGGCCTTCCCACTCATGGCCAAGGGCCCCACGGGCCAAGCCCTACTTTGCCCTGGTTGCCCGCCCGTCCAGCAGGGTGGGGATACTGCTCCCCGTACCTCCGCAGGCCCCGCAGAGGCCAAGCGTGGGGAGGGGCCGGGCAGCCTGGAGACTCGGTCCCTCGATGGCCCCCCGGACAGGAAGGCTGAGCGGCTACCCG
The DNA here is from genome assembly GCF_005190385.1 of Monodon monoceros. Lineage (NCBI taxonomy): Eukaryota > Metazoa > Chordata > Mammalia > Artiodactyla > Monodontidae > Monodon > Monodon monoceros. Next base: position 1,710,312 of record NW_021703783.1, read on the forward strand.
AGTTTTCTTTTTCCCTAAAGCATCAGGTGGCTTATCCTGACGTCCACACTATGGTGACAACCCAAGGAGAGCCTGACCGGGCCCTCCAGCCGCCCTCCTCCTCGAGCTGTCCGGGCGTGGAGGCCCTGCCGTCGTGCTTGGGAGGCCGCCCGCTGCCCACCCAAGCTCCAGGCAGGGATGCCGCAGCTTCCCGCCAAAGCCCGACGGGAATCCTGAGAAATAAATTCATGGGTGGATGCTGTCCTCGCCCTCCCGGGACCACAGAGCACGTCCCTTCAGGCACAGGCAGCCTGGGGACGCCCAGGACAGGCAGCGGGTACCAGGCGCCGTATGGATGGCGGCGGGAAGGCAGGGCGTCCCTCCTGGCCCAGGCCCCCGGGGGGCCCCCGCCCGGTTCCTGCTGGTGAGACCGTGGCTCCCCTCTACCCTCTGAACCCCCACTGGCCTTGATGCCCCAAACCCTCCTGCCAGGGGAGGTGTCCCCACATCCTCAGCCCCTCCCTGGCTCTGAGCCCTGGACTGGCCACGAGCCACTCAGAGAACAGGGAGGGAGGCTGGGGACACCGACAGGGGTCAACCCCTAGGCCCCTCACTCCCTGCTGTGGAACCGGGACCCGGGCCCAGCCTCCTCCTAGTGCGTCCCACAGCCTCGGGCTGGCGGACCGCTCCCTCCCAGCCCGGACACCCAGCTGCCTTTCCCCGGTCAGCTCCCCGCGGTGGCTGCAGGGGGCACCTGGGCGCGTGTGCCACGCTCCCTAGCAGGCCTTCCTCTCCAGGGCATCGCAGGCCTCCGGGCACTGACCTTGGGCCCCGCCGTGCCCTCCAGCCGAGCGAGTGACCTTGCCCTGGGGACACCAGACCACTCGCCCGTGTCCCTTCCTGCCTCCCCCTCATCCTTGAACCCCCCTCCTGGCAAAACTGTCTTCCAAGGTCAAACTTGAGGCCTGTGAAGAGCACGGCCTGCCCTCCTCTGCCCACCTCCCCTCCCCACCCCGCCCCCGTGGACCCCGCGCGCCCAGAGAGGTGGCCACTGACGGGGGTGGAGAGCACAGCTCTGGAGACAGAGCCCCGCCGTGGACGAGGGCACGGCCCTGGGAAAGCCGTGTGACCGACCTGGGCTCACCTGTGAAACGGGGCAAGAGGACCTACCGCACGCGACGGCCACGAGGGTGCCACGAGACAAACACGTGATGTGCTGGGTCTTGAACTGGCACCCAGGCCACGGTCCCGGGAGCCCAAAGCTGAGCCGCTGAGCGTGGGTGAGGGATCCGGGGGTCTTGGGGGAAGGTCCATGTGGGATCCCCGGCAAGCACAGCTGCAGGGTGTGAATGTTTAAGAAGACACACACGGTGGACAGAGCAGTGTGAAGAGCTGGGGGCCCAACGCCCGGCTTGGACAATGGCTCACAGCCAGTCTCCCCGGGTCCACATCTTGCTCGTCACTGCCTCCGCGGCACACGGGCTGGATGATCTTAAAGCAAATCGCAGACGTGAAGAAAGCAATTCTATGCTTCACACTCTTAAAGCAGCTTTCAAACAGGTGAAACAGGATCATCCATTATCCCCGTTACAACTTGTGACCTAGAGAAGGTTGGGAGATGAGGTCGAGGGCGGCCGAGGCTCCGGGCTGCGAGTCCAGGGTAGCCCCCGGACACCTGGGAAAGCATGTGGATCTCAAGCCAGCGTCCTCAGAATGGTCCCTCACCCAGGGTCTAACCAGCCCCTAACTGTCTTTGGGTCAGCCCGAGATGCTCCAAATAATCGCAATCTTCTCCGGATCCAGAGAAAAAAACAAGCGAATGGACGGAATTCTCCACTGAAACTTCTCCTCTCACGTATTTTCCTTAAACCTCGGGGTCTCTGCATCCCTTTGTCTGCAGCTGAGCTGGTGACCACGGGGTGCAACAAGCAGTGAGACAGGATGAATGGAAAACCCTGGGACAGTGACCACTGCCACCTGACGGCTGGCTGTGGACACACCTGCTCATGCTGGTGATTACGTGCAGCAAAATCCACATCCTGCCAGCGAAACTGTTCCCGCTTTACAAGGGAAGGACGGGCAGCAGCGGGTCTTCAGCCCTGTGAGCAGCGCCGCGTCCCAGGCTGGAGGGGGTGAGGCCGGGCAGAGCCAGGCGTGGCAGGGCTACGGGGTGGCGGCACTCGGCCCCCAGTGCCAACGCCCGGGTCGGGGGCCAGCAGGACCTGCACAAGAGCAGGCCAGCCCCGCGTGGGGGAGACAGAAACAAGCAAAGCAGAAAACCAGCTCTCACCAGAGCGCCCAGAATAATTTCTCCCTGAGCACCAGGCCAAGACAAATGCCAGAGCTGGAGATTTCCTGAGCAGATGCTCTCGGCAGCCTGGTACTCCTGGTACTCGCCTTCTGTCGGCTGACGCAGCTCACACCTCTGAGTCTACACATGGGTGCACGTCCCAGGGGAGCTCCAGCACTCCCTGAACCAGACCCTCTGAAGCCGCGCCCGCCCTGTGGGCACTTGTTCTAAGCCCTGGAACCGTTAGAGCTGAATCGGGGACAGGGGCTTGGGCCTTGGTGTGCGGACTGTGAAACGCAACGAGGGGGTTGCCAAGCTGGAGTCCAGGTGGGCACCCAGAGGGGCGCCCCCTTCTCCGCGTCAGGGCCAGGGTGCTGTCCACTCTTCCTCCCTCCCCTGACCCGGGCATCCCTGCATCCCTGGTACCCCAAGTGGGGCTGACCTCGTGGGGACCGCGGGCCTCTCCTGCTTTGCAAAGCATCTGAGGACACATTCCACTTGGATGAGCAGACTGCATGAGGCTCAAAGAAAGACACAGCACATGATTTTTAAATAACTTTATAATTTCCTGATGGATTTAGTTTGTGAATAAAAAAGAAAAAAAACGAACAAAGTGTTTACAATAATTATCAAGGCAAATTCGACTCTAACTCAGTTTCTCTGTAACGTCATGATCGTGTCAGCCACACGACGGGGCAGGTGCACAGCTGAAGGTAGCGGTGCGTTTGCTCACAGACCCCACCCCTCGGCAGCTACTGTTGCCAGAAGGAACTCAAGCTACAGGGGGTCAGTGCCCGGCGCCCTGGGGCCTCATCAAAGGGCAACTCTCCCTCTGGAGCAGCGGGAGCCGTCCCAGGAGGCCCAAGTCCACCCGCTGCACACCCGCTGGGCTCGAAGGCCCCGGGCCGCCCCCAGGGGTCCACCGTGCCGAGGTGGCGAGCACAATACTGCTGTGGGAGGGTGGGGGGCTGCCCCAGCCCGGGGGGGGCTCTCTGGCTTTGGCAGGGGCCACCTCCTTTCCTGGCCAGGCCACTGCTAGGGCCCAGACGGATGGCCTGGGCCTGGGAGACCTGGGGTCTAAAAAGCTTTCAGGGAAAGGATCCAGGAACTGAAGCCAAAGGAACTGGGCTCTGAGGAGGACTCCCCCATCCAGATCATAGGCTCCAGGCTGGCCGGGGCTCGGCCCGTCTTGGATGGGCCACGGGATGATATAGCACCAAGTGGGCAGGAAGAGGTCCGGCGCCAGGCCCAGGTGACCACACAGCATCCGGCACACGGGGCTGCGGCCAGTGTGGGCTCACAGATCTGGAAACACCCCGCAGAGGTCCTGAAGGTGGATGGGCAAACCGGGGCCCAGGAGCCTGTTCCCCTAACTCAGCCTCCTTCCCTGGGTGGTCGCCTGCCTGGACCATGGCCACCGTGTTTCCCCAGAGGCCAGCTCAGCTGCCATCCCAGCCAACTCGGGGGGATGGAAGGAGCCTGGCTGCCCCATAGCTTGAATTCCTTTATTAACATGATATTGGAGGGATTTTTTAAAACACAGCTCTTTAATTTTTCAGTCCTACAACTACTTTGTAATATCTTAATAATCTCAACAGTGGACACAAGGTAACCGCCCCAATTCTCTGAACCACACAGACAACATCGACAAGCAGAGAAACAAAAGAGGAGGTGGGTGTGGGACAAAAACCCACTCCCTCCAAATCAATCCCTAAAACCACCTCTCCCCCAAGAGTCAGGAGGAGAAATACCTACAACAGGGTCACAGCACTCGCCAAACACGTTGGAAAAACCCAGGAGACACTTGGTTACAGTTTTGACACTAAAAAGTTTGGAAAGTTTTTGCTTAAAAAGAGTAAGACAGCCATTTTGTTCAGAAGGATTCCCCTGGATGTTTTCTTCTTGCCCAAATGTTCCCTTAGTTCACGTGGGGGAAACACCAGATTCCTCTGAAGACACTTATCTGACGGTGCGTCCCTGCCAAGAAGCTGGGGCCGGCAGTGCGGGTGGGCCCAGGTCTGCTTGGCCCAGTTGCCCGCTCCCCCGGCCCCCCACGCCCTCCCCTCCCCTCCCGCAGCCCTGGGCTCCCACCGGTGGGAGACGAAGCTGCGGGGGTGGGACGCAGGGTCCGAGGGGACTCGGGAAAAACCACTCGAGGGCCACGTCTGCATGGCCACGCCCTCCTCCGCTGCTCTTGCCTCAACGGCCCCGAGGCCACCCGTGGGCCTGTGCTTACACAGTGGGCTCCACAGGAGGGCGCGCGGGCGGGATCAGCAGGACTCCAGCAGCCAATCCCAAAGCCGATCCTGACCACCAGCCATCGGCCAAAACTTGGAGACGACTTCCTCTTCTCCTCTCCCTCTGAGGAGCGGGTGAGCCAGTGGCTCCTGCAGAAAACCCAACAGACCTTTATGGACACACAGGGCCGAGCCCCGTTGCCCCCAATCACACTGGAGGTGCCTCGGGTCCCGTCTGCTTCACTAGTATTTCTAAAGCCCAAGTGTCAGGAAGAGAGGCGCCTTCAGATGGTAAGGTACACGGTCAAGGTTAGAGCCGAGATGGATTTGGGGATTCCCATTCCCATTTCTTCACAGTTTAAAGCCCACTTAAAATATTTTCCATTTCAAACGGTATCCAAGTCCTTGCAAATCTCAGTCCAGACACTGCATCAAGAGCTCAGTGAATGCTTGGGATGGAGGTACATGGGAAGAGGACACGGTCGCACTGTCCTTCTTCTGTCCTGAGCCCCAGGGCGGATGCCACCCACTCTCCCTCTTGCTTCCCCCTTCATGATGACTTTGATCTGGGTACAGAGCGTCAGGTGCTAAGGGGAACGAGACTTGCCAATGGGATGGAGGAGTTTGGTGAACATCACAGGTAACCCGCAGTGAGTTTTCAAGGTTACAGATCTTCGGTAGCAGCTGCATGAACTTGTGAAACCATGAATATCAGAAGAGGTCACGGAACGACAGATCTCGTGTGATGGGAATTGTGCATTTAGCAAATGTTGGCTCAATGAATGACCTAAACTTAGTAAGACACTCTAAATGCTAAAAGCTATGTTAACTTTGCCTGTGGTATAAAGGCAGGTCCTTGTTCACTATTAAACTTTAGCCAGAGCCGACTTTCATCCAGGACCAAACAGCCCCTAGAACCATTTGAGATGCTAGGACGACCACCGAAGATGCACCGAGGAGAGTCCCGCTATGCTTCAGAGACAGACAGATGGCGTCTGCCCAGAAACTATTCTTCTCAGAAGCACTTGCCCAGAGGAATCCCATAAGGCCCTGGAGGGGAAGCCACAGGAAGGAGAGCAGGCAGGAGGGCAGGTGGCAGGGGTGGAATCTGATGGGTGACGTGGAATCAGCAGGACCCGGGAGACCAGCTAGAGAGAAGCCGGCCAGGCCCGCCGCTGCTCTGCACGTGGCCTCTGGGTCCTGTTCCCTGTTTGCTGTGGTCCTGGGGAGGGTGTCTTTCTACCACAGTTCTTGCTCTGTGGTGGACAGTGTGAGATTCCCAGACTCCAGCCCTAAAATACTGGGGGCTTTCTACATGATTTATGGGCAGTGCCATAAACAAACGGGATTGAGGTAATTGACCACAGACGGTCACCCCTTGCTGTCTAACCTCCGCTGCACCCCCTCTCCAGCCAGCCTGGCTATCAGGAAGCATCTCAGTAAGAAATTTATGAGCAGAGTCCATTTAAACCTTCGGTAAGGAGTACTCGACAGCTTCTCGCAGGGAGAGCTTGTTTTACGGCAGGGAGTCAGGGAAGCTGGAGATGTGACCATATAAGTTAACGGTACAGTCACAGGCTGCCGGCGGGAAGATACAGGACTGACGGCTGTGAGGACCTAACAGGCAGCATCGGAGAACTTGGGGAGGAGAAAGGAGAAAACGCAAGACAGACCCATCAAGCCCAGCAACTCTTACCAGGATGTGAGCGTCTGGTGGGTGTCTGGCCAGAGAGGTGGTCAAGGGGCTACAGAGCTGGGTGAAGTGATCTACTTGGTGCCTGATATTTAAGGCTGCCATTATCTACGCCTGGGGAATACGTCAATACCTTCCACGGGATTTGCAACTTTGGGGTCAATTTTCTGTTTTGCAACATGGACCTGGCTGAGTTCGACAAGGTGCACCTGGATGTCTAGAGAAAACACCATCCACCGTTGCAGCCCATTAAACAGTACACTCTCTCCGGGGACAAAACCCCGAACCCCGAGTCACCAGATGGGATTCTGCAGGCGAGTAAGTGACTCAGCTCTCTGCCCCCCAAGACCCATAAATTCCATTATAACGAGAAATGCTGATTTGTGGAAGATTTTTCTGGAAGAGATACCTTCTATTAATATGGGGGAGGGCAAGGGTGTACCTCTTACTGCTCTGACTTGACCAGGTGGGTCTCACAGAATCCTCGACTGCCCTCCCTCCCTGCAGACAGGCTTTCTTCCAGGATGGGTGCCCGACAGCGACCTGTACACAGTAGGCACTTCATAACGATTATCCGAATGAAAGAAAGGGGGAAGGGATGCGTGTGGGAAGAGAAACACTCGTCCGAAGCAGAAGCTCTGGTTCAGCAGGAAAGCTGAAGGTGTGGGGGGGGCTGGGCAGCCGGAGCGTGGAGCACGGGCGGTGGGGTGAGGCAGAAGCACGCTTTGGGGCCTAGACTGCTGACGAGGGAGGTGTTTGGGAGAAGCCGGCCTGACCCCGAGGACCGGTCGCCTTCCACAGAAGCAGAGCTGCGGGGGTGACCACACTGCCCTCTTCTCTTTCAGTGACAGATGTGATCTGACACACCAAGGTCCTCAACAAGAGGGACTCGCCCCAGAGGCTAGGAGAAGCACAGGCACCAGTGAGGCACGGAGGCCAGGATCCCCAAGCCCCGGCGCAGCCTGCCCGCAGTCCTGCACAGACGGCCCTGGTGGAGAGTAATCAGGACGGATGGGAAAGAGAAGAGCCGGTCGGCTCTCTGTCCCTGTTCTCTCTCCCCGCCGTCTCCTTTTTTAATACTCTTTTTGAGATTGTTTTTTGTCTTTTTTACCCTTTTACGAGAAAGCACCTGTTGTGACATTAGAACACGCGGCGCCCTGGTCTGCAGGGAAGGCGTCTCTCGGTGAGCTGAGCTCTGCAGAGTCCAGACCTAGTTCTCACACCACGGACAGAAGGGAGGAGGGCTCTGCCCCGTGTCCCTCTGTCAGGGCACAGCCGCCCGCGTCCACGGTGTCACTGCCGATGGCTGGATGGCAGCTCTCCACGGAGGCTCGGCCACTCACCCGCCCTGGACAGCAGGACAATTAGCGCAGAGACAACAGTGGAAGACAGGAGGACAGACGCAGAAACGGTGCTGGAGCCACACTCGCGGGACTAACCGAGACAGGGCAGAGTCTGGAGTGTGTGTTTGCTGCCAAGAGCCGTCTGAGCGCCCCCTCCTCATGCTTCTCCCTCCTCGGCTCCTGGCCTCATCGAGCGGGCTACGGTACTGGGCTGGCCGCTCCCCACGGAGACGGTCACGATGACTCTTCCAGGGCGCTGACCACCTGCTCCAGGATGTCGGGGCAGCGGTCTGCTATCTGCTGCAGGACGGCGTTGGCAAACTCCTGTAGCTCTGAGTTGTCCCGCTCACCCTTCTCTAACTCGTTCTGAAGCTGCAAGGAGAGACGGATTCAGGAAAAATAAAACAACCCTACTGGCACTGAGTTAAGAATTGTTGTTCACCAACAAAGAGATGACATTTGCAACAACGTGGATGAAACTGGAGGGCATTGTGCTCAGTGAAATAAGCCAGACAGAGAAAGATACATACTGCGTGGTGTCACTTATATGTGGAATCTGGGGGGAAAAAAGTCAAATCAAATTCAGAGACACAGAAAATAGAACAGTAGCTGCCAGGGGCTGGGGGTGTGAGAAATGGCAGTGGGTGGTGAAAGGGACAAACTTTCAGTTATGAGATGAATGAGGTCTGAGGTCTAAGGTACAACACAATGACTAGACTCCATAACACTGTGTTGCAGACTTGAAATCCGCTAAGAGAGCAGGACTTAAGTGTTCTCATACAGAAAAAAAGGAAGTCGTGAGATGACGTATGTGTTGATAACTCGACCGAAAGGATGGAGAATCCCTTCATGATGTCTGTGTACATCACACCATCAGGGTGTATACCTTGATTATATTACAATTTCGTCAATCTTAGCTCAATAAAGCTAAAAAAGAAAAGAGAAATGACAAAAAAGAGGCAGTTTCTATGTGAAGTCTTCCTGTGTCAAAATTAACAATCAGGAAAGTGTAAAAGTAAATATCAAATGTCTCTTCCTGAAAACGAAGGTTAGTGACTGGTCCAAGGCCCTGAGAGGGTGACCTGCAGAGCTGGGCTCCCACCCCAGGGCTCGCACTCCGGGAATATTCTCCCACTGGGCAACACCATCACTCACAGGCCCAGGAGAGGGAGGGGTACACGCGTGATCAGGCAGGATCTTCATCTTGCACCCTGGTCCCTGCCTGAGGGAGGCTTCTCCACCGGCCACGTGCCACTCCCTTGCTGACTGAGCCAAAGAGAGACACGTCTAGCCCTCTGTTTGTTTACAAGTATATTTCCTATTGTTTTAAACACTCTCTCTGACATTCCTTGAGGCACCGAACCAGCATGTACTGAGGGCCTACTATGTGCTAGGTGCTGAAAGATGAACGGATCTGCACGTACACAGACGATTATGACCCAGCAGGGAAAGGGCCATGACCGAGGCCTGAACACGCTTCGGGGGAGACAGGAGGATGTCCGCTTCACCCTGGAGGAATCCGAGATGTTCCCGAACAGGAGTGTGTCCAGGAGATCAGAGACAGAAGAGGCGGTCGAGCAATAAAGCAAGTGCAGACGCACAGAGCCACCTTGGGGCTTGGTGCAGACCTCGGGAGAGTGAGCCTCCCCTGCAGTTGAAGCCTCAGGTAGGGGGCTGGGTGCAGAATGACAGAGGTGAAGCTGAAGGGCCAGACTGGGGCCAGACAGCATACACAGAGCTGTGGGGTTCAGATTTCATCTGGTTAGAACAACAAGGACGACAACAACAGCAGCAAGTCCGAGACCTTTAAAACAGCAGAGTGACACGATCACCTTCATTTTCTCAGAAGACACTGGGAAGATAAAGCACGTCAGCCTGAGTGGAAGGAGGGACATGTCGAGGGAGGTTACTGTCACGAGCCCGGGTAGAGTGAAGCAGGACTAAACCTAAAGTGGACCCAGGAACAGGGGGGGACCAAGTGGGTGGGAGATTCTCCAAACGCAGGACTGGCAGGAGGCAGGGTTATGTGAGAGAGAACAGAGAGTCAGACAAATAAGACTGAAAATACAGGAGGCAGAGCAGGTTTTAGGAGAGGAAGTAAATTAAAAATTGAGTTTAGGGGCTTCCCTGGGGGCGCTGGTTCGAGTCCTGGTCCGGGAAGATCCCACATGCTGAGGAGCAACTAAGCCCGCAAGCCACAACTACTGAGCCCGTGAGCCACAATTACTGAAGCCCACGCACCTAGAGCCCGCGCTCTGCGACAAAAGAAGCCACTGCAGTGAGAAGCCCGCACACCGCAACAAAGAGTAGCCCCCGCTCGCTGGAACTAGAGAAAGCCCACGCGCAGCAACGAAGACCCAACACAGCCAAAACTAATATATATATATATATATATATATATATATATATATATAAATGAGATATTCATATAAAGTACAGTACAATGCCAGACACACAGAAAATGCTTGGGAAATGTTAGATGTTGTTGTCATTATTGTTACCGTTGTTTTTATTAAACAGATAAGATTACCCAGAAAAGAGCATGTAGATTAAAATGCAAAAAGAATCCAAGTTTCAATTACACTGTTGACAGAACCTAGATGCTCTGAGCCAAGAATGACTATGCTGCTTTTTCAAACATCAATATAGCAAAGAGCTGGGAACAGATTTGGCAATCTTCTTTCTGCTAAACGTTGCTAAAAGACCAGGACTTGCAAGGGCCAGATTCAGACCACACGACGTCTTGGTGTACCTCAAGCTCTGGCTGCATCATATGAATAAGAGTCTCTGAAACGGGGAAACCAGAGAGGCAAGGGGCCTTGTGAACACAGCCGCATAGGCCGTAACCCAGAAATACTGCTCGGTGAAAATGCTGCAGCTCTCAGGTCTCTTCAACCAGCTGAAGTAAGTGAGGAGGTTATGAGGTTGTACTGCTTCAGTTTCTTACCTTAATCCTTCCCAGGAATTCTCTGGACAACTTTGGTTTATATTCTGAGCCAGGAATCTCCACAAGTCATGTAGCTATTGCCCATGAAATATTTTTTTATTCTAATTTGGGTTCTGTTAAGTTGATAATCATGAAGTTACTAATGAATGTATTTTAGTTTAACAACATTTTTTCAAGGGTTTTAGTTTTCTGATTTAAAAAGTATTACACATGCATTGTAGAAAATTTAGAAAAAAAAGGCACCCCCCCCAAAATCACCTATAATATTAGCATCAGGAGATAACCACTTCTATATATAGTCATATATTCCTTGAGACTTTGTTTTATTATACATACATGTAATTTTAGAAACAAAATGGCAATGATATTATATAGACTATATATAAGCTGATTTTGTCTTCACCTAAAAATATACTCTAAATACATTTCCAAACCAAATCCCAAAGGCTCTTTTTGAACCTTGGTAACTGATTCTACAATTTATTCTCAAGTGTAAATATATAAAAAGAGCCAAGAAAACATTTTAAAGGAAGGAAAATGGTGTAGGACTTGCCCTACCAGATTATAAAACAGTATAAAAGCGCACTAACTAGATAGAGCATTGTATTGATACAATTAGATCAGTGGGATTTAGAATATGATCAAGATGCATTTGAAACCAATGAATTGTATTAGGAAAACTGGGCCCAGCTGTGGTTAGATTCCTACTCATGTCATATATAAACATAAATTTAAAACTGGCTAAAGATCTAAATTTAAAAATTATACTGGGGCTTCGCTGGTGGCGCAGTGGTTAAGGATCCGCCAGCCAATGCAGGGGACATGGGTTCGAGCCCTGGTCCGGGAAGACCCCACATGCCACGGAGCAGCTAAGCCTGTGCGCCACAACTACTGAGCCTGCGCTCTAGAGCCCGCGAGCCACAACTACTGAGCCCACGCGCCACAACTGCTGAGCCCACACGCCTACAGCCCGTGCTCCGCAACAAGAGAAGCCACCGCAACGAGAAACCCACGCACCACAACGAACAGTAGTCCCCGCTCACCGCAACTAGAGAAAGACCGCGCGCAGAAACGAAGACCCAGTGCAGCCAAAAATAAATACATAAATAAATAAAATAAATTTATATAAAAAATAGAAATGTAAAAACATTCATTCAAAAAGTATTGATTGATTCGCCCATGAAAAGGAAGGCAGTTCTGATACATGCTACAACATGAACCATGAACACATTATCTGGACTGAAAGAAGACAGTCGCGGAAGACCATACTGTGCGACTCCATTTTTATGAAATGTCCAGACAAGGCAAATCCAGAGTTAGAAGGCGGATCAGTGGTTGCCCAGGGCTGGGGTGGGACGGGGTGATCAGAGGGAATGATGAAAATGTTAGAAAGCTGATTGTGGTAATGGTCGCACAATTCTGAGAACACACTAACCCTATTACGTTGTACGCTGTAAACGTGGATTGTATGATGTGTGAATGATACCTCAAAAACACTGTAAAAGCACACTGCCTGAGTCCTGCATGCAAAGTGCTGTAAAGGCCACAGAGAGGAATGAACGAGCGCTACAGCCTTCAGCTTGGGTAGAAAGGGGAGTTGGCAGTAGATGTTAGAAGACAGAAAAAAGGGTCATTCCAAACAGACAAACAGTAAGAGCCGACCAGGCACGGAGGAGGAGATGCGCTTGGCTGGTCCCCGAGGTTTGGGTCTCTGCAGAAGCAACGCCAGGTGTCCCCAGGCCGGCCAGGCGCAGGCACTGCCCCCAGGACCCCCCAGGCCACTCCACGCTCTCAGTGAGGCGAGCACCTCTTTACCAGAACAGCGGAGACAAACTGGCGTAAGTTAAGAGAACGATGGCAGGTACAGCTAAGATGCAGGGTTAGAGGAAATAAACAGGAGACCTGGAGGAGCGGAGGCTGAGAGCGGGAATGTGATTATGACCCACAAACGTAAGGGGTTAAGCAGAAGTGGGAAGGGTGACGGCACTGGAGGAGGACGCAGAGCCAGAAGTGATGGAAGAAGACCGGGGAAAAAAGCAGAGGTCGACCATAAGGCTATGGTTTTTCCAACATCTAATGAATGGTCTGCCTGGGAAAAGGTGTTTAAACACAGAGAGGGTCAGAAGAATCAAAAGTTTAGAGAAGGCAGTGTTCCTTCATTGGTGGGAGCTGCTCTCCATCCCACAGGCCTTCCTGTCTCCAGGGGTTACGGCTGGTTTGCACTTTATCTGGAAGCAGCATTAAACGTGGGCACGGCTGAGCAGGGAGAGACTTCACTGGCACTTGATCCATTATATGCTAACATTTCCTGTCTTGAAAAGAACTCTCAAAGATCAGCCTTTCTTGTGAAACTGGAATTACTTTTTAAAGGAGGATTTTTGTTTTGACTTTGAAATGCAAAGCTTTAGTCACCCTGAAGTCCGAGGAGCACAGAATGTGTCGGGAACATGTGGTTAAACCTTCAGACCACTTAGGAAAGAAAGGCAATGTGAAGAAGCCAAAGGAGCAGCTCTGGACAGCTGTATTATACAGGACAGGTGGGAAAACAAATCTTGAGATGGATTAGTACCTCCTGATTTTAAAATGTTTCATTAGTGTGCGCAGCGCGTGTAAAAACGGAAGCTTCTGCGTGGTTTCAGACGTGGCAGGTCCCATGGATGAACTGGGAAAGGTATATTCCAGCTTCTGAAACTTAATTTCTCAGATTTCACTCAAGATATTCCTGTCCCCACCCCTGCTCCCACCCTCAGGTCTGCCTATCCATCCCTCACTCCCCCCCAAAGAAAGGGCCCCTTGGACTTCACACCAGGAAAGAATTTCCCAAAACGCACACACATGTGATATTTGGGATTTAATGAAAATGCTTATTACATCTTAGCCACAATGAATTATATCCTTCTCTGTCCCTCTTCCCTTCCTTGTTAAAGCTACAAATCCAAATTTGGTGGATATAAATATGACTGAGTAATCCAACGAGATCTTCCATATCCTACTGTCTGCTTTCTAATACTGGCAGGCCAGTTCCACCACCGCAAGTACTACCGTGAAAAACACTGTCTTCTTGTTTACTTTCTTAAAAACATTATAATTACACATAGCACGTAGGTTTACACAATCTCCTTGCTAGATACAGAGATGCAATTTTCCCTGTGTGTATTGAAAGCTTTGCATCTAAAGACAAACAACAACAACCCTAAAAACATCTCCAAGTAAATTAATTTCCACTAAACTTCAAAACAAACTTGTTCCCACGAATCCCGCAAGCTCCTTCTGTAATATAAGCTTTAAACCCCATACCTCAGCATTTCCGTTTCCTCCATACATAGAATATCTAACACAAAACCTTCCTCAAGTGTCTTGGGCCTCTTTCCAGTCAACCTTAAGTGAACTGAGATGCTCTGGAGGAAGGGACTCTTGTAGTAAGAGATGTACAAGTATGTGCCTCCAGTAGAGAAAACAGAATACAGGTTCTGCTAAAAGAAACAGGGGCTTGGACATGTGGGTCAGGATGACTGGGAGGGCAGCGTCCTGCACATGGGCCTGCTGCTGTCAGTGGCAAAGGGCACGGCTCAGGACGGCTCCCGGTGCCAGCAGCCGCGAGCCTGAGGACTCATTACTACGGTAACGCAGGCCTGACACAGCCTACCCCAAAACGACCCCACAACACTGCTGTTCTTCCTCCTTCTCCAGGCTACCCTGACCACCTCCCACGTCTTTGTGTCGTCAACTAACTCTGTTTCCAACCTCTGCGCTCCCCGATCTTCGACCACAGCCTCAGAGGGCACTCTCACCCCAAACTTTCTGAGTCTGCATCTCACAGGCTAGACCAATTTTCCTTTCTTTCACCATCAAACATCTAAAAGAACAGTCTACATTTGCTACCTCTGTTTCTCATTTCCCTCCTTAACATCTCAGAATTTAGTTTTTGCCATTTCACCAAAACTGCTCTCTCCAAAGTCTGCTAAACTAAGACTTCTACGCTGAAAACCACATGACATTATTTGGAGAAGTAACACAGCTCTTAAATGAAGGGAGACGTGATGACAGATTGGAAGACTCAGTATCGTAAAAGTGTTAGTTCTGCCCAAACTACCCATGGATTCAGCGTAATTCAAATCACAACCGCGGCAGGTGTGTGTGTGTAACTGACACGCTGACTCAGAGTGTGAGAGGAAATGCAGAGCCCAGAGCAGCCCGAGCGATCCTGGAGAACGATCGTGGAGAAATCTCGCTACAACACAAAGCTCCCGTTATTAACACAGCTTGCGACTGGCACAAGAACAGACATAGAGACCACAGGAACAGAACAGAGTATCCAGAGAATGAGCCCAGTCCTGGGAGTAACCCGAACGTCCATCAACAACCGAATGATAAACTGTGGATATTCACGCAGTGGAGCATCAGCGGTGAGAATGGATGAACCACACCCACGCACAACGTGGTGCTGAGCGGAAGCCGGACAGCAGAGCTCAGGCTGGGTGATTCTGGGCATTTAAAGCTTAGAAACGGGCAAAACCAGCCTGCGGTGCTGCAGGCGGGCTGCTCTGGGAGGCTGCAGTTGTGGCCGGAAAGCAGCTCTGCCTCTCGTGCCTGGTGCTCGTTCCACGGGCGTGTAAACTCACAGGCTTGTACACATATGACTCATGTAGTATGCTGTGTAGGTGTCACACCTCCAAACCTAAGACTCCAAACCAAACCGAACCTCAGGGATCCCCTAACAGCACAACCTGCCAGTCGCTGGTCTTCGTCCAACACAAGCCCCCCTGGACACTTGGCCCTGGGGACACCTGCTCCGGACTCTCCCTCCCAGGCTTCCTGGCTCTCCTCTACCTGTCTGTTAGTCCATCTGTGTGTTTCTTCCCTGTCCTGCGGCTGTTCCTCCCCTTTCTGCTTCCTGCCCGACACGCAGGGGTTCCCTGAGGCCTACGGAGACTGTCCTCTGTTGCCTTGGGTCACCCTGTCCATCCTCGCTCCATGAAGTTCAATAATCATAGCAACTAACCTACTGGACATGGATCCCGGCCGGGTCTGCTCTACGTGCTTTAGTGAACCAGCACATTTAATCTACTTTCTTTGCCAACTTAATTATTTCTTTTCAGGTGGGTTTTGTAAGACTTTTTTATTTAGCAGAGAACTGCACACATATACAAAACAAAACAGTATAATAACCCTCATATGACCTAAATTTAACCATTTTCAAGGTATGTATAATTGTAGCTCCCTTCTTTCTCCCGAGCTTCAGACTAACATTCAAATGCCTGATAAACACTTTTTTGTGAATGTTTCACTTAGACGGCAATTCATAGTGTTCATACTGTTTAATAAACTGTTCTTTTCACTTAATAATGACTAAAAATAGTTTTTCATGTGATTAAGTATTCTTCTAAAACCTAATTTTTTTTTTTTAATAAATTTATTTATTAATTTTGGCTGTGTTGGATCTTCGTTTCTGTGCGAGGGCCTTCTCTAGTTGCGGCGAGCAGGGGCCACTCTTCATCGCGGTGCGCGGGCCTCTCACTGTCGCGGCCTTCTCTTGTTGCGGAGCACAGGCTCCAGACACGCAGGCTCAGCAGTTGTGGCTCACGGGCCTAGTTGCTCCGTGGCATGTGGGATCTTCCCAGACCAGGGCTCGAACCCGTGTTCCCTGCATTGGCAGGCAGATTCTCAACCACTGCGCCACCAGGGAAGCCCCTAAAACCTAATTTTTAAATGGGCTGTGTTGTAATCCTTTTTTTTTTTTTTTGTGGCACGCGGGCCTCTCACTGTCGTGGCCTCTCCCGTTGCGGAGCACAGGCTCCGGACGCGCAGGCTCAGCGGCCATGGCTCACGGGCCCAGCCGCTCCGCGGCATGTGGGATCTTCCCGGACCGGAGCACGAACCCGCGTCCCCTGCATCGGCAGGCGGACTCCCAACCACTGCGCCACCAGGGAAGCCCACTGTAATCCTTTTAATGGATGTATTATAATTTATTTAACTAATTTGTGGTGAAGCCAAAAATAGAGGCGAAACATTTAAAAATATATTTATTGGCCCTTTCGTCTTCTGTGAAATTCCTGTTAACGCCCTTTCCAGGCCATGTTTCTTTCGGTTTAGTTTCTTCCTTGCTGATCTCCTGGTCACAGCCCTAACACAGGCTCTCATATCTCAGCATCTTTTGCTTATTGCAATAGCTTCACAGTCATTTCAACCTTGGTCTGTAGGAGTAATCTTTCTAAAACAGGTTGGATTAGGTCCACTCCTCTTCCAAGATCTTAAGTGATTTCCTACCTACAACAGAGTCCAATCTCTTTGGCATGGCAGCCACCCTCCGGCCCCATCCTACTTTTCCAGTTTCATCTCCTGGTATGTCTGTGCCACCCTCTGCCTTTGCTTTCACTCTGATGAGGTTCCCTCACCCTGGGGTGTGGACAATCTTACCTCCTACACCTCCCTCTTCCCCATCTAACTTATTCTTCCTGGTGGAGATCATTCGCCCCTTTTGTCTGTGGAGACATCCCTTTTCAGAGGTGAACACTGCTGAAGTATTCATTTTGTCTCCTGTTTCAAGAGTTCGCTACATGTTCAATTCCCCAACTCTTCAGCAAGCTCCTCAATGCATTCTTTTTTACATACCAAGGCTGCCTGGCAGAACAACCTGCACATAGCAGACAATCGGAAAACAACTGGAGAATGAACGAAAGGAAAAGATGCTAATCCTGGGGGAGAACACCCATAACTTTCCCAAGAGCTTTTTAAGATAAATCTGAAGCATCTCCAAATCAAGGCTGTCTGATGGTGCAGGCCTTGTAGCAGGACACCTCAGCTATCCGTGCTAACACCCACGTTGCTAAAGTTCTCAAAAGACAGAATGTGGCACAAGCACAAGATGCCAAGGTGGCCTCTGGCAGGAACCTTCTGGCTTTGTCTGCCGAATGTTACGATAACGTATTCTGTTCTTAGTAGCTATTCCAGCCCTCAGAGCAGCAATATGATTTCTAGAGGGACTCCAGCCAAGAATCACAAACGCAACAGCAACCCAATCTGGATGCTCAAAGCAACACACATGGGGAGGGTGTGTGGCAGAAAGGCAGGGGGGAGCATGTCAGCCTCCACCACTGCCCAGGGAAGAAGGCATTTCAGAGAGGATACCTCACAACCTCCACACTCCACAAAAACACGTCATGAAAGGCTGACTGTGAGAGAGACCACTCCAGCTCCCTTCCTGCTTTCCACGTCAGGACAGCTGTCAGAGAGCAGAGTTGACAGTGGAAGGCTGATCCGGACACAGCCGGGCGGGACGGAGGGGCAGAGGTACAGCGGAGGACGGGCTGGCAGACCTGAAACTGCCCAGAACATCCACCGCCAGCACAAGTCAGGGTTTCAGGGCAGGGGCGGCCTCTCTCCACAGCCGAGTCAAGGCCAAGGGAGAGCGAACAGAAACCCGTGAAACAGGGAAGGCTTAAAAGAGAGAAAAAGCCTTATTTCAAGGCAAATAGTTCTGTTCACAGACACAGGATGAAGTGAATGAGGAGGATGGAGGGATGGGTTTAAAGGAGGGATGGTTACAAGAAACCTGACTGAACAGATCCAGTCGTGCTTGGTAGTGACTCAGATTAATTCGTTTCTGCAGCTGGTGTGGTGGTGGGTGGGGAATTACACGACAGATGCTCAGTTTGGTTTAATCAGACAAGAATCTCAACTTGAAGTTTTTGACAGCTAGGTCCCAGGACGCAGAGGCCATGAGGTCTGAGCTGTAAACGGACATGATGACTGGAGCCTTCCAGAAGTGACAGTGAAGCCAAAGCGGTCCTCTATCCTGGCCGGATCCGGGCTACAGTCCCCAGCCCCAGTTAGCAGGCTGCTCAACTACATGTACTCAGGAGATATGAGGACATGAAATACCCCGAGTTTGGATTTTCGAACAGCTAGAATAAATTGCAATGTATTTTGTCATAATTATCTGCTGAATAAAACATAAAACTTACATGGTCAGAGGGACCTGACAGCACGGTGGATATTTCATGCCCAGGCAGTAAATATTTCATTTACTTTTCTACAGGAATTGGGTCACTTTTTTGCTCTGCAGAATCCCTCTAGCATTTAGTAACAGGGAAAATGAAAGTTGCCCTTGAAAAACTCCAAGGCCCTCCCTTCCTTGTATTTCAAGTCCGAGCTTGCAGCTTGAATCTCCCAGTTTCCTTCCCAAGGTCTCCCCCCCCGCCACCCCCCAGCTGCCTACTGTTAAGAGTCGGAAGCAGCTGCCACCCTGCCCAGACTCTGCAAGACGACCGGATGCGGTGGTGACTGTGAAGTTGCTGCTGGGCCTTCCCCTCCCCGTTCCCTGCCTTGCAATGAACCCCTCTGCCTGGCAGGGTCTGGATTTGTCTTCCTAAAGAGGGAAACACTGTTGTTGCTTAGGCCAAAAGTAAACAAGGTGCCATTGCTCCTCCATGTCGAATCTGGAACAAAACGATGCAATAAAAGCCAGAGTCCGTTCCACCAAGGGGATCCACAGTCAGTTCCACTGATGGCAACAGGCCTCTGCATGGCGATCTCCTCAAGATTCAATTGGCGAAATAAAGGAACTTCCTCCTCTCCTTCCCTCACCTCACGACAGGTAGCAAGGTAGGAGCAAAGCCCCGGCACTAAGGCCTCCCGAAGCATGAAAATCATAAATGACTTCCCAGTAATGCCAAGGGCACGTTAAGCCTAGCACGTAGCGGGTGCTCCCTAAACAGTTACTGAATGAATGCTTGCCATGTGCCTTAGGGGAGCTAGATTTTTCAATGGTTAAAAACTAAACAAAGATGAAAACAAACCAAGAGCTTCTCTGCTTCCCGGCTGCGGCACTGGAAGTCCTGCAGTGTGGTACTGGCCACCCCCTAGCCCCGAAGGAAATAAGGCTGAGGGGTTTTTCGTGACTCTGTACTAGTACAAAGCACACGATTTAGTTTCTACACGAACCCCCTCCCCTACAAAATATCAAACAGCAGAACTACCAGACCTAAAAGCAGGCCGATTCCAAAACTGAGAACCAAAAGCCTGGAAGGGAGCTAACAGAACCCGCAGTTCAACTCTCCAACCTTAAAGTGAGGCGAGGTGACGGGCCTCGTGCAGTTTAGGCTGATGGAGCGTGCACCCCAGTAAACCTGGGGCTCGTCCTTCACGCCCTGCCAGCAAGCGGTCAGGGATCAAACTGCTGTCTCCAGACACACAAGTGCTCCGGAGAGAAAAAGAGGATATCTCTCCTGCCTCAGAGGCAAGTTTTACAAGAAAGCTGGTCTTGCTGGCTAACCACCGGACCTCTTAGGGTCGGCATGTCACTGCTGCTTATCATCTTTTGAAGGTTAGTGTCAGTCACGGTTTTGTGAGAGTCAACAACCTGGAGTCAAGTGACCCAGGTGAACTGGGGTCAACAGATCTAGGGACCAAAACACAGGTTGCTAACACCTGGATACAGCAGGAGCTGGAACCAGGCACAGTGATGCCACAGTCCAGGTTTAGACAGTTATCTGTACATAAACCAGCACAAACTTTTGCTTGCTGATAATTCTGTTTTGTACTTGCAGGTGTCACTAACATACTGTCTTAATTTCTAACCTACTTAGGTCTAGACACTTCTAAAATGCTGGATGCGTTCCTGCCTGAAGTATTCTTCCCTGGCTGAGACAATCTGAGCTCTTCTTTGTGATATTCAACCTCCCAGGTTACTCTCTTTCCAGAAAGGTTCTGTCTTGATATAGGTGTTATACCTTCTCTGAACGAGTTAGGGAAGGGAGTGAAAAGAGGAGGAGACAGAAGACATGGCTACAAAAGATAAAAGTGGGAAGAGACCACCACCCCCCCCAAACCCAGTAGGAGGTTTACATTGGGCTGATTGGCCTCCTATACATTAAATTTCAAGAATCAAGAGAATGGTGGGGGGGAGGGGGGAAAAAGAATGGGGAATCCTCTCTTGTGTAAAAACCTTGCAGAACACCAAAGGAATCTGATGTATCATCCCGTTCAAACAACAAACCAGTTGTGACTACAGTTGATAACACGGTATTGTGTAACTGAAATTTGCTAAGTAGAACTTTAAAAAAGGTAAGTAACGTGAGATGATCAATGTGTTAATTAACTTGACGAGGGGAATCCTTTCACAATGTATACGTATAGCAATCACCACACTGTCCACTTTAAACATCTTACAATTTTATCTGTCAGTCGTACCCCAATAAAGCTGAAAGGAGCAAGCCAGGTACCCACGTGGGTGGGGCGTTTAGATGCAGTGCGTCCTGAGGCAGAGACGGACCACTCCCCAGTCCAGACTTGCTGGGACAGCACTGGAGGCTGGAGAAAGTACGGAGGTTGAATGGGGAAGCAGAATTCCTGCCACGCAGAATTTTCATTGGTAACACCTCACACCACCTCTTACAAACCCGTTAACTGACGTGAGTAGAGACACTCACTTTAAGAGCCTGTAGTTATCCATACGGGGAAGAATGTCCCTCTCTGTTGAAGGGACCATCAGAGCAGCAGCAGGGTTCTGAGAATCTCGGACACGGCCAGGCCAGGCCAGCCAGGCCAGCACGTTTGGTTTGGCTTTCAGAAACGAAACGTGTCAAACGGAGAGGATCAAAAACAGAAAACAAACCACCCAAACAACTAAGAAATCTAATGCTGAGGCCATCAGGACGACAAGAACAAGGCTTTGCTGTATCTGAGATTTAAGTGCTAAACCAGCACACAGCTAATCCACGCCTATGAATCACTGTGGCTGAGCAGGTCCACAGAGGGAAGCGGCCTCCACTGCAGTGGCACGTGCTCAGTGCACATTCCATGTCCAGCACGTGGCACCCGATTCTAGGGCCAGCGTGACGGGGAGAGACTGGCAAGGCTCCCTCAGGGAACCATGGATCTTGTTTTTGCTTTTTTTTTAGTGCCAACCTGACATTCCCTGGGTGGTGTCTCCCAACTCCCTGGTGAGATGACAAAATGACTTTTACAAGCTCCTGGCCCCGCAATTCAGAAGGGCCACGGAAGGGGTGCCACTACCTCTTAAGGCTCTGGGGCCGCGTGGGCTGTTCTGAGTGACCCCTGGGTACACATGACCATCGTCTGGAGGACCATGTACGGTGATGGGGTGGGCACAACGCGAGGACAGGCACCTGTGCTGAGGTGGAGAAGGCTGGTGGGGCGGGGCCTGGACGGTTACTCATTTTGCGTGCTAAAGGGAAGAGGATGTGATTTGAAAGCTCCTGGGCAAAGCTGGATTGGAAAGAAAAATATTCCCTCGGGCCCTAAAGCTCGGGACTTCTGCAGTCGTGTTTCCTTAGGTGAAGAAGGGTGAGAGGAGAGACCCAGGAACCTTCCAGTCCCGTCTGGCTCAGCGGATGCTCAAGGCGCAGCACACGGGGAGCACAGTCCCCTGGTAAGCGCGGGCGAAGCCACGGTGCTGCAGGGCCCGAGCGTCCTCCCACAGCGTGGTTTCCACGCGGCAGGAATGGCCGTGGTGAGAAGGGAAGTGCACAGCACTCCCGGGAGGCTTCTCCCAGCTCCTGCAGAGGGGCGTCCCCGAGCTTCGCGAAGCAGCAGCTGGAGAGGGAGGCGGGCTCAACCTTCAGCAGCGGCCCAGTGAGCAAGGATGCTCTGCGCGGGTAAGAGGAGACGGGGGTGACGGGGTGGGGCGCAGACCGCCCCCGGCACACGGCCCGGCGGCCCCTGCGTGCGGCTTTCCGGCCACCCCGCGGCCCGTGTCACCAGACAGGACAGAGCTTAGGAGCCGACCGCGCGGGGAGCAGGCCGGGGCCGGCAAAGCCACAGCCCCGAGAGAGGCTAAAGAAATCTCCGGACAGGCATTTTAATGACCTCCTACTCACTTTCCTCCCCGAAGAAAGTCCCAGTACTTGGTCGGCACACGGGGCCTGGGACAGACAGGCGTCCATCCCTCCACACACGCGGCCTGAGCCCGACGGCGACGCCCGGCAGCCCTTTAACGCGACCACCGAGAACACGCCTGTCTCGGGGACGTCCTCTGACAGGCGGAGGGGTTTTTCTCCCCCGGGGACTACGGGGGATGTGGTGGGGACAGGTCTGGGACGGAGAGAAACGTCCAGGCCCCATCTGGCCACTCGGCTTCATCTTCCCAGGCAAGTCCTGTCGTGCCCGCGTCAGCTCCCTCACGTGCAAAGTGCCAGGGGCAGGGGATGAGGCTGAGTAAATGCAGCTGCTCCTGACGGAACAACACGGGACCCAGCTGAGCTCCCGAGGCCGGAGGGTCGGAAGGGTCTCCTCTCCTGGCTCCTTGTCCGGCTCTCATCACAGGACGCTCCAGAAAACTTGATACCCCGTCTTTTCGGTGACTCCCTGCCTTCCCACGAGGTGCATCCTGACGCCCACGTGTGCTAAACTTAATCTTATGAATAAGTATCTGTGGACTCAAATTTAGGCTAGACACTTGCAGAGGGCTGGTGTGGACTTCAGCCGTGTGACAGGCCGACATCAGCGAACCCTAAGGACGATGATGCTTTATCACCAGGCCCGGGTCACAGTGGAGACTAAGCTGGTTTTTAACGTGGCAGCGCTGTTCCCTTCTCAACTCTCCTCTTCCCAGCCACTCACCGTTCCTATTGTCCGTTCAGGAGCCTTGGGCAGGCTAACGTGGGAGACACCGTGCTACCCTTCCTGGAAACGCCTGCATTTAAAAAGGTACTAACCTCGGAGAGATGCTTGATTCAAAGCAATAAACGGAACCAGTGACCGTCAGGCAGGGGCTCCATCAAACACCCCACCCCCTACCTTAAGCTGCCACCATAGCCTGCTTTTCTGTTAAGATGGCAGTAAGATCTCAGCATTTAAGTTTGGCTGAGAGTTTCTATTAGAAAAAAAATTTTTTTTTTTAGTTTGATAACATTAAAACCACTATTTATCTTTAAAAAGAACCCCATGAAAAATCGCGTCCATCAAAACCTGATTTTTAGGGTGACTTGAGTATCTCTTCAATTTACGGCAAGGTCTGTTATCTTCAGTGTTAAAATTACAGGCTCCCTTTCACCAGGAGCACACGCTAGGTGGGGCATTTTCTCTTGTGCTGAAGTGGTCTTTAAAAAGAGGTAGACAAAGCAGTAAGATAGCATTTATACGGTGCAGAAGAATGCCACTATCTTATCTCCAGAAAGTTCCTGATTTCATTCGTTCACTAAGCAAGTGTCTGCTTCCTACTTTATGCCTTTGTGTCTGTGGCACAGCTTTTAAAGAAAGGTCCAGTTTCTAAGTTGTGTCACAGGGCGCTCTGGACTGACATCACCAGCAGGCCCTACATCCCCACCTCCCCCCACCCGAGGGAGGATTCTGTAATTAGTGGATGTGAGCAAGGCTCTCCAGCACCCCCTGCCTCTTAATAGGCGGGCCCCTGTGATTTATGTGGAAGGCCCTTTCCAGAGCTTGCTTGGAAGTTGGTTGTTGGAAACACTGAAACAATTACTTAAGTGGTAATTAGGGCCCCAGGAGGCCCCATGGGCTACTGGCCATAATGTTATGGGCTGAGTCATGTGCCCTCCCCCAACTCACATGTTGAAGCTCTCACCCCCAAACCTTAGAATGCGACTGTATTTGGAGAAGTGATTTAAAGTGATTAAGTTCAGATAAGGCTGTTAGGGTGGGTCCCACTCCAATCTTACTGGTGTCCTTGTGAAAAAGAGGAAACTTGGACACATACAGAGACACCGGGGATGTACCTGCACGGAAGAAGGATGATGTGAGGACACAGGAAGAAGGCGGCTGTCTGCAAGCCAAGGAGAGAGGCCTCGGGAGAAACCAACCCTGCTGACACCTTGATCTTGGACTTCTACCTTCTACCTTCTGTTGTTTAAGTTACCCAGTCTGTGGTACTTTGTTGTGGCGGCCTTACAAACTAATGCAGAATTGTTGGTGAGCAGTGTCACCTAACCATCACAAAACCTAACCATCACTTATGACATTTTATATATTGGAAGACGCCTTCTGCGTCCCAACTCCTGCATCAGAAACACATCTTCACTTGCCCCAGTGGCAAGTGAGTGTGGCCTGGTCCCATCTTTCCCACTTAGCACTAGAAGGGGTTCAGGGAGAAAAACCTCACTGATCCAGCCGCCCTGATGTTCTTACAAGAGGTGCAGGAGAGTCGCTTAGAGGCTCAGCGAGTAATAGGGACAACAGTCAGAACAGCAGCAAGTGGGGACTGGGTCACTGGGAAGAGGGGACACCGGGAGGGAGGCTGTGGCAGTATTTCCCCCCTCTCTGGGGGAAGCAGCGCTTTAGGTCAGGGGGCACAGGCAGTCTAGTGGGGAACAGCAACACTGTCTGTAAACTGGGAGAGGGCTGTGGCCCAACACCTTTTCCTGTTTTGAAGTTCACACAGGATTCCCCTAAGAATTCTGCTGTACATACACACGGCCAGCGTGACAATGGAGCTTGGCACTGTGCAGATGCACTGGGGCAGAGATGTGGCTGGGACCATGCTGGACGCTGCCCACTAGACGTTTAAGTGACTTCTATTTCTAGACTGTCCCACCAAATCTTTGGTAAAGAATTAAATAGTGGTTTGAGGAAAGCTAAGGACAATTTATTTCAAAGCTCTGACTAGATGGGAAAACTGCCGTCTCCAAGGCTTCTCCGCTCCACGGGCTTCGGGGTGGCAGTGCCTGCCCCGGGCCAGTTTCTGGACGTTCGCAGGGGTAAATTTCCCTGCATTATCTCTGTAAGTCAATGTGCTGGACTGTAGGAGTTGTCAAGACTCATGAAAACTCCAAGATGGTAACTCGCTGCTCCTGCGGCAGCTCCGGGGAATCACAAGCGCTGACCTCCTCCTTCCGTGGGAATACTCTCAACACAAAGGAAAAACACAGGGCAGCTAAAAGATACTAAGAGCTCTATAAATACAGAGCTTCATAATTAACAAATGTTCCATATTCCCATTTCAGAGCTCTAAAGGGCCCAGTGCAAGATCAAGCTAATGGAAACAAAGTTAAAGTTTCCTGCCCTCTTTGCTGCCAAGCTGAGGGCACAGGAGACCTGAATTCAGACTAGGTGTTTCACGTTCTTTTTTTTTTGCGGTTCGTGAGCCTCTCACCGTTGTGGCCTCTCCCGTTGCGGAGCACAGGCTCCGGACGCGCAGGCTCAGTGACCATGGCTCATGGGCCCAGCCGCTCCGCGGCATGTGGGATCTTCCCGGACCGGGGCACGAACCCGTGTCCCCTGCATCGGCAGGCAGACTCTCACAACCACTGCGCCACCGGGGAAGCCCTCACGTGCATTTTTATTTAGCCCCGGCCCGCTGGGGGCAGAGGCCCTGGCGACGAGGATCGGGACGGGGAGGGAGAGACTGTGGACAAGAGAGAAACAGCAGAATCCCCTTCTCTGAGATAAGTGAAGGGAGGAGATGGTCTGGAGGGATCTTTTGTATCAAAACAGTTCTGGTCTAGTTGAGTCTCTTAATGCAGTACTGTCTCTCCACAAACAAGGTGACGCAGTGCGTTCAGCACCAGGCCTTTAAGTTAGCTCCTGTTTAGGTGTATCCTTTCCCGTGTCCACCATGCAGCTGCCCTCAGGTCGGGAGCGATTTGCAAAGAAGGATTAGTGTCTGTGTCATTTCTACTGTGTGAGAGAGGTCCTCACCTCCTCTACATTCAAATCCTCTCTTCCTCTTCCTCCCCGCAACCCTGTTTTAGGGGATTTTACCAGAAGTCAGGCAGCAGGCTCAGGGTCTCAGGGCCCAAGCCAGCAGCTGGCCAGGCCCTGTCCTCTCTTGTGGGGTCTCCCAGTGCTTCTACCTCTTTTTTTTTTTTTTCCTTTTTAGAACAATCTCTTCTCTGCCAGATTTTCAACGTCCAGCTGGCAAGATCCTCTGCTCTTTGTATGAAAAGGTTAATGGAAGCTGTCAGGAGGGGAGAGTGCCAGACCGTGAGAGCAGAGGGGAGAGGAAGAGTGAGGCTGCCCCACAGGGTTTTCTCATAAACGTCAGACAGACAGACAGACACACACACACACACACACACACACACACACACACACACACACTCCATCCCCAAGCCCAGTCAGGCACAGACCCCGCCTGTCCTCAGGGCCTGGAGCTCTTGCTGCTGGATCGCTGGTCGCCTCGCTCAGCCTCTCGTGCTCCGCCACTCTCAGTCTTTTTGGACAAGAGTTCAACGTCGGAGCAGAGGAAACAGTGCAAACAGCGCAAAGAGAAGAAAACCAGATCAGAAACATGCAGGCTGGGAACCAAGACAGAATTTGCTGCCCATAAAGAACCCATTCTTCTCTTTTCTCTCTCTCTTGTTTTCTCTCCCAGTTGCCCCCAAAAGCTCCCATGTCCATGTGGCCCGCCTGGGGGCTACGACGATCTGTGCAGATGCATTCACGAGAGAAGAGTGTCACGTCATGACTGATGACCCACGAGCTCCCGGAGTGAGGGCCCAGTGTCACCCCGGCGTCAACCATCCCAGACTCACCGCCCTGAAGAGGGGACAAGCCAAGCAGCCACTGATCAAAATCGAGAAAACAAAGGGAAGACGGGCTCCGAGGAGACGACGAGGTCCGAGCCAAGTTGTGCAACGATACTTCCCTGAAGGTCAAAACTGGACTGGGTGCTGGGAAAGGGGCTGGAGTCCACAGCCGTGACCCACGGAGCGAGCTGGCCAGTGAGGGCTCGTTCCAGCGTAGTCGGCCGTCAGGGGGCTGGCATTCGTGGTGGAAAAAGGACGTGTGCTCCAGGGAGAGATTCCACTTTCAGCTTTTCAGCAGAATCTGCCTATCAGTCGAACTGCTTCAAAAAGTTCGAGGGCTTCCCTGGTGGCGCAGTGGTTGAGAGTCCGCCTGCCGATGCAGGGGACACGGGTTTGTGCCCCGGTCCGGGAAGATCCCACATGCCGTGGAGCGGCTGGGCCCGTGAGCCATGGCCGCTGAGCCTGTGCGTCCGGAGCCTGTGCTCCGCAATGGGAGAGGCCACAGCAGTGAGAGGCCCGCATACCGCAAAGAAACAAAAAAAAACAAAAAGCAAAAACAAAAAAGTTCGAGAGGAGACTGGAAATGGGGTGTGACTTTTCTGTTTTTGTTTTGAATTAAACTATCATTGACATACAGCAAGATGCACAGATCTCTGTACATCAGAGTGTACAACTTGATGAATTCTGATCAATATATACACCCACATGACCGTCTCACCAACCGAAACACGGAACATTTCCATCGTCCCAGAGAGATTCCTGGGACCCCTTTCAGTCGATTCCCACAGGCGTCCAGTGCTCTAGTTTCCATCACCACAGATGAGTTCTTCCTGCTCTGGAAATGCCTTACAAAGGGAACAGACACTAATCAGATATGCTATTGCATCTGGCTTCCTTTGCTTAACAGTGTTTTTGAGATTCATTCATAAAGTTGCTTGTGTTCGTATCCGTTCCTTTTTGTTGCTGACTAGTACGCCATTATATATGATAATTTAAGAAAACCTCTTCTGTTAATGAACATTTGGGTCGTTTCCAGTTTGGTGCTTTCGCGAATAAAGCTGCTCTGAACAATTTTGTACACATCTTTTTGTGGACGTGTTTTCATTTTTCTTGAGTAAATAAGGAGGAGTGGGATTGTTGGGTTACAGGACAGGTGTGTATCTAATTTAACAAGAAAATGCCTAACAGCTTTTCAAAGCCTTGGACCATCCTCACCACTGCACGTAGAGCTCCAGCTGCTCCACACCCTCGTGGACATTTGGTGAACGTGTAAAATTCACATTTGGTGAATTTTAGCCATTTTCTTGGAATTGCCCTGCTATCTCACTGTGGCTTTCGTTTATGTGAGCACTGTTTTCGTGTGCTTGGTTTGTGTATTTTCTCTTGTGAACTGTCTGGTTCAAGTCTTCTGCCCATTTAAAAATTATGTTGTTTTGTCTTTTTGTTTCGGATTTTAAAAATATCCTCTCGATAGAAGTCTTTTGTTCAATATATACATTGTGAATATTTCCTCCCAGCCTTCTGATGAACTCAAGTTTTGAAAAAGTACAATTTTTCCTCTCACGTTTAATGTCTCTGTGCTTGCTGACTTGGGGGAAGTTTCAGCAACATATGTGCCATTTGGCTAAGACCTAGAATTAAGACATAACGTTCATTTATCCCACTACAGGTGACGTTACCTTCAGTCATTTGGGTTTAGATGGTGTCTGCCAAGTTTTTCCAACATAAATCAACTAAAAGGATTTTGTGCTAATTGACTGAAATAACTTTGTGTGTGCGCGCGTGAAGAGACACTTCTAGACTACGCAAATATCCTGTTGCTCAACCAACTCTCACCCACCGGTTTTCACGTTCATTGACGATTGCAGTTCAAGTCAGCTATTACTGTGATGGTTGCCAAGTGGTGATTCTCTAACTCCGCCACTCTTTCTCCATGTATTAGCTGGCATTCTACTACAGGGCATGGCCCCTGCCCCACCATGTATTTGCTTACTGATTTCTCTACACTAGTACAGACTCATAGATTCCTGTTCTACTCAGTGGGCTGTAATTTGTTACTATTATTAATTTTGCTGCTCAAATTCCTGAAGATTTTGCTATCGGGAGCCCCCCACGTCCTTCGTCTTCTTCTTTTTAAAAAAAATTTATTTATTTACTTGGCTGTGTTGGGTCTTTGTTGCTGTGTGCGGGCTTTCTCTAATTGCGGTGAGCGGGAGCTAATCTTCGTTGCGGTGCGGGGGCTTCTCATTGCAGTGGCTTCTCTTGTTGTGGAGCACGGGCTCTAGGCACGTGGGTTTCAGTAGTTGTGGCATGCGGGCTCAGTAGTTGTGGTGCACAGGCTTAGTTGCTCCGTGGCATGTGGGATCTTCCTGGACCAGCGCTCGAACCCATGTCCCCTGCATTGGCAGGCGGATTCTTAACCACTGCGCCACCAGGAAAGTCCCCCCTCCATGTCCTTCTGACACACCCCCACCACTCCTGGAACACTCCATTACTTTCTGGTATAAGACGCTCTGGATTTATGTTGTACTTTGCCACACACAGTCCTAGGCTGAGCCATGTCTCCAAGGAGCCCTGGTTCCTTTTGGTGAAAAAAGGCATCTATAAACCAAGAGCTGGGAGCTAGGTGAGCTCCTTGTTACTGGTGTATCACCGCTTCTAGGTGCTTCGGCAGATAAAACTAGGAAATACACACATGTATCCATGTAGATGAGCACGCAAATGTACACACAGAGAAAGCTAAATCTACTGTCTGTCAAAAACCCTGAGTCCACATGGACAGCTCCAACAGCAGCTGAACGCCACCAGACTTGCCTTCACCCTTCTGTATTTGT
This sequence comes from Monodon monoceros, assembly GCF_005190385.1. Classification (NCBI taxonomy): domain Eukaryota; kingdom Metazoa; phylum Chordata; class Mammalia; order Artiodactyla; family Monodontidae; genus Monodon; species Monodon monoceros. The sequence goes on from NW_021703783.1 coordinate 1,740,080, forward strand.
TACTTCCTCCTCCTGGAGTAACAAGCCTGCTCCCATGAGCTTCAATATACTTGCTCATTTGTTCAGTCTCCTTGTATGTAGCCAGTCTCCCAACCATCTGCACCATCATCTTGGTCCTTGCTTCCAAACGCCACCAGGCCAGCTGAATCCTCAGCCCTGGCCCTGCCAAAAATGCTGGCCACGTGGGCCGAATCCTTGATCCCAGCCTGCCAAACACACCAGAATTTTTGGTCCCACCAAATATATAGGCCAGTGTCAGGGCCAGATTTATGGAAACACTAACAAGGTTTCCTGCCCAGGAGCTGGCAAGAGGGCCTGGCAAAGAAAAGAAGACACCTTCTGTAGAAGGTGTGTGGTGTGGGAAACGTGGACCTGGAATTTCAATTATGAGCTGTGATTCTGGAAGATAACGGACAGTGGTCAAATATGGGGCTGTCCTAGAATCAACAGAGGAGATGTTTAAATCTAAAACTGAACCTAATGAAACCTTTTTCTTCATTCTAGCCACCTTGTACCACTACAGCATTCTACTTTGACACGACCTCAATCTACTTTTTCAAAGCAAGTTTCTCTAGGGCTCCAGAGCCATACTTAAAATGGTATGAGACTTACATTTATCTGAAAAATTTCAGCAACATCTTTTCTTCCAATAGCAAGTGACTAGAAGGCTCAGGTTCAGTAAACACTAATGAACAGAGAGATAGCCTGAGCAGTATGATGTCATTTATTTCAAATTTATATCACACCGAACAACACTGCACATTGTTTGTGTAAACAAATATGTATATTAAAAGGGTAAAAACGTGGACCGTAAAAATGCAAACCAGTTTAGGACATTGGTTGCCACTGCAGATGAAACAAGAAAAATGCAACTGGGTACAAAGAAGACTTTAACTATATTTAGCATTAACAGGTAAGAGCAGCCTGCACTGGGAGAGGACAAGAGTGTGAAGGGGGAGCCCTGTGGTGTAGGCATGAAGGAGCTACTGAAATCCAGGAAAAATCAGCACTCAAGACTTTGCATTAAATGTACAATCACCACTGGAAAATTTAAAGCCTGTGGAGAGCAATGAAAGTAACTCAAACCCAGCTCAATTACTGACTTGACTCAGTTCCCAAATGCTAATGGTCTGACAAAAGAAGAGGAATTGCTTATTTCTAGACACAAATGTTATTAATCTCAGTTTCTACTCTTCTTTTACATATAATATTTACCACTTAATAAAAAATGAGACACAAAAAAAGCAAATGAACTTAAAGACATATTGATAGAAATTATCCAAACAGATAACAGGAATCTCCAAACATAACATGAAAAAAATCCCCCAAATAAACAAACAAAAGCCCCCAGACATCGAAGAGATGTGGAACAATATCAGATGGTCTAACAAATACATAACTGTAGATATAGAAAGGGAAGAGAGAAAGGGACGAAAGACATATCTGAAGAGATAAGGGCCAAGAATCTTCCAAAATTAATGAAAGACAACAAAACATAAGCCCAAGGGACACAGAGATCTCAAAAAGGATTTTAGCAAAGACAGGAAATATAACGTAAAATACAAATAGGCACATTGTTTTCAAATGGTTGAAAACATAAGTTAAAAAAAAAATCTTGAAAGCAGTCAGAGAAAAAAGAAACATGAGAGGGTGGGGGTGGAGCACACATAAACACAGCAGACTTTTCAATAGAAACTATGGAAGCCAGAAGAAAATGGAACAGCATCTTTAAAATATTACAAAAACAGGAAGTCAACCTAGAATTCTATACCCACAGAAGAATATCTTTCAAAAACAAGGTATTAGCTTGCATGGGATGCCATAAGAAAATACCACAGACTGGGTGGCTTAGCAACAGAAATTTATTTCTCACAGTTCTGGAGGCTAGATGTCCAAGAGCAAGGTGTTGGCAGGGCTGGTATTTTTTAAAGGCCTCTCCTTATCTTACAGATGGTTGTGTTCTTGCTGTGTCCTCACGTTTCTTTTTTTCTCTGTGAGCACACAGCCCTGGTGTCTCTGTATGTCCCAATCTCCTCTTTTTACAAGGACACCAGTCAGATTGGATTTAGGCCCATCTATCAGCCTCTTCTTAACTTAATTACCTTTAAAGGCTCTATCTCCAAATGTAGTCACATTCTTGGAGTCAGGGATTCAATAATATACACTTTGCAGGGGACACAATTCAGCCCATAACACCCTGCCTTCTCTACCCCGCAAACTCATGTTCTTCCCACACACAAAACACATTCACCCCCATCCCAACAGCCCAAGGGTCTTAACCCACTGCAGCATCAACTCTAAATCCCAAATCTCACGTAAATATCATCTAAATCAAGTGCGGGTGAGACTTAAAAAACATGATTCACCCCGAGGCAAAATTTCAATGTGGACCTGCTGAACCCAGACAAGTTATCTGCTCTAAAATACAGTGGTGGGACAGGCATAGGCTAGACATTCCCATTCCAAAAGGGAGACCCTGGAAAGAAGAGAAAGGGGTCATGGGTCCCAAACAAGTCCAAAACCCAGCAGGTCAAATTCCATTAGATTTAAAAAAATATTATTTATTTATTTGGCTGTGTTGGGTCTTCACTGCGGCAGGCGGGATCTTTTGCTGCAGCGCTCGCTGTGGCTCGCGGGCTTCTCTCTACTTGTGGCGCACAGGTTTTCTCTTCTCTAGTTGTGGCGCGTGGGCTCCAGAGAGCATGGGCTCTGCAGTTTGCGGCACGCGGGCTCTCTCGTTGAGGTGCGCGAGCTCAGTAGTTGCGGCGTGCGGGCTTAGTTGCCCTGCAGCATGTGGGATCTTAGCTCCCCAACCAGGGATCAAACCCACGTCCCCTGCATTGGAGGGCATATTCTTTACCACTGGACCACCAGGGAAGTCCCTCATCAGATTTTAAGGCTTGAGAATAAGGCTCTTTGGCTGGATGCTGTCCTCCAGGCCCACTGGGGTGGCAGCTCCAGCCCTCTGGCCCTGGGTGGCAGCCTGGCCTATTGAAATCAAGGAGGAAGAGACAGCCTTGCCCCCTAGGCCTGTGTCCTCTAGGCTGGTGAATATATGTTGTCAACAAGAAACTCACTGTAGCTATAAAGACATCGATAGCTTAAAGGCAAACATATGAAAAAAGGTTTATCGTGCACTCACAATTCTAAAGAAAGCTGGAATGGTTACGTTAATGTTAGACAAAGCAGACTTCAGAGCATGGAGTATTACCAGCTTTGAAAAGAGATATTACATCATGATAAAAGAGTCAAGTCATCAAGAAGATATAACAATCCTCAACAACAGAGCTTCAAGATACATAAAGCAAAAGCCAGTAAGGTAAGAAAAATAAACAAACCCACACATTTAGTTGGTAAGATAGCCAGCCTCTAAGAGGGCAAAGGAAACAAAACAATTCCGGGAAATCTTCAGATGTAAAGTAATATTTCTGTAGGCCAGGCAGCTGCAGATAATAGGGTCATAACTCAGGACGGAGTCTGAGTGGTTCTCCCGACATCAACGTCAGATTATCCAAAGCTACTGGATGGCACTGAGGAAGCTGTCTTGGGTCACCAAATAAACCATCAGCAAGGTATATACTAACAAGCACTCTTTACACGTACAGTACTGTGGCAGGCACTTTAGAAATACAAGACATGGCTCTGGCAGTGAAGAAACTCATCTAGTTAGGGAGTAAGAATCGTAACTATGAAATACAAAGTAATAAACTACGCAGAACTCACTAGAATTCACTCACTCATCTGAGTTAGTAAGCAAGTACCAAGTACCTGACGTGGTGTGAGTTTTAAGATGAAAATGATATGGTTCATGTCCTCAGCTGACAGAAAGCCTAGACTAACGGGAAGACAGATATGAAAACTAGTAAGTACGAGTGTCACAGGTCATACAGAAGCCCTAAGGAGGGAGCGGCACATTGGGCCTGGGGTTTCAGGAAAGAACTCAAAAAAGAAATGATGTCTGAGCTGAGTTTAAAAACTCAGATTCCTATTTAGATATTCCCCAGGGAGACAAGGCAGGAAAGGGCAGGGCAGGCAGAGGGACACAAATGTGAAAACTGTAAGTCAAGTAACAGTTTAAAAGACTGTCAGTTGTTGTATGCTTCAGGGATAGGGTGAGAAGAGATGTGCATTTAAGAATCAGGCCAAATGAAAGGAGGCCTTGTGTGCTTTGATAAGAAGTACGGACCGTATCCTGCCTGCCTTTCTCCTTCCCTTTCTCTCATTCCTTAAACAAACCTTTACTGAGCAGATACTATGTGCTAGGCATTATTCTTCGTACAGACAACAGTGCTGAAAAAGACAGACAAGGCTCTTGTCCTGTCCTCACGGGGGTGCGTGACCGAGGGGAGCATGGTGGCAGTGAAACGCACGGGACATACAGAGGTGAGTAACACAAATGCCAAGTGCAGAAGGCTCTATCTCCCTGAAGAAAACACACACGCAAAATAAACCAACGTGCATATTTAGCGGTGATCTCTATCTAATGTTTCTTGGGCTTCAAAAAGTAAAGTCAAACCTTGCTCACAATAGGCAAGTCATTTTGTATTATCACAGGTCATCTTTCTCGACAGCCTGCGCCACTCCCTTAAAATCTTACTTGGAGAGAGGCGGCAGAAAATGGGTCGGTTTCTCCACCAAACTCGAGCTGCTCTGGAGAGGCTGATGGAAGGTGTGGTTAGTTGCTGTGCCCCTTTACAGATGACCCCAGTCACCTGCTCCCCAGCTTTTCCAGGGCTGCTGCTGAAGACAAAGTTTCACACGCCTCATGCAACAACTTCAGTAACTGCAGCAGGTTCTCAGCCAAGGGGAAACGTGACAATATTAACATGAGTCATGCATGTGAGCAAAGCTCTTTGGATGATAACATGTGGGACGGCATGCCTTCTATTGAATTCCTGGTTTTTCACTCAAAACTTTCTGGAAAACTCTTAGCTTGAGATTTTCTACCTTGGCCTCACCCTGAAGGTATATTTTTTCCCCTTAGAAAGACTGATTACTTCCATTCAGGCATATTTGGAAAACAGGACTGAGCCAAAATACCTTTTTTCATTTCAAAGACAAGCTGTTTCACAAAGAAATAATTTAATGCCAGTTAAACTTTGATACATCACTGTTCGTGCTTTAAGATGCCCTGTCTCTCTGCAAAATTTTGAAGTGGAGTTCCTAAAATTAACTGGCTGTGTGCTCTGTTTCCAGCGGGCTTCCAGTGGCATGTTAACTTCACGGTTATTAATATCAAAAGGAGCTACTAGAAATTCGATTTAATTCTGTCCTTTAAATTTCTCCCTCTTTTGAGAAGAAAGAAATTAAAATTTCCATGGCAACACGCTAAATTTGAGAGGTCGGCCTTACCTCTTCCATCACACAAATCAGGTGGGTGACCGACAGGCCGTTAAATGGGTCTGTTTTTAGGCAATGTCCACACCCGGGAGTCAGTCCCGCCCTGACCCCAGCGTGCAGTTCTCGACCCACGGCCGTCACTGCTCCCTGCGACCTCACACCACAGGATGTGCCCTGTTCGACACAGCCTCCGCTCACGCGTTGTGGGTGAACCAACGGGAGGCATTCAGCTGGAAGACGGTGCACAGCTTCGACACGCTGGTGCAGAGCTCCAGCAGACTGACGGCACGATCACAGCCACAGGGGGCTGGGACCCGTCAGCCCCACTCCGTGGCCGGGCACAAAAGCAGCTTAGGGTTACTGCTCTAAAGCGGCTCGGTTTCTTCTTTTCTATTTCTCAGTGTTTATTCAATTTTTCTTTCTTTTACTTTCCATGTCTGCCCTCACCCCGTTTTCTCCTTGCTTCTTTTATTCACGGTTTTTGTCTCCTTTTAGCCTTCTCATTGTCTCTACTGAACTAAAAAAAATCACGACATGGAAAAAAGAGAACCAATGGATTTTACAGGCAACAGTAAACAGAAAGCGGAGCAGAGGAGGGTAACCTAAACTAATTCATCTAATGGTCCTTTTATTGAAAAACTTAGTAGGTTGTGACCCGCAGTTCCCTAGAGACAGCTGACTTGTCAAGGATCCTCATCCAAATATCCCCAACTCAGACTTCCTTTCCGTGGTCACAGTCATGAGTGGCCATCAGTTCTGTGAAATAACAGATTCCCCTCAACCCTCTCCCTTCCGAACCAGCCCTTTCTGATTCTTTGGCAAGTTACACTGAGGGAAGAATAAAGTGGGGCTTACTTCAAATGGTAGCTCCTAATATCTACTGAAGAACCAACCACTGTTAAGAATCTTGACTCTGAACCCCGAATTCTCCAAAGCAGCTTCTACTGCGTCAACCTAAAGAGCAGCTGAATTTTGTGAGGGTGTCGCCAGAGCTCAGGTGAGAGGCTTACCTGTTCCTGGGTCATCTTCTGCAGCTCATTCTCCCATGCTGCCTGGTCATCGTCCAAGTTATAGGAAGCTGGTGGAGTGAGTCCTTGAAGAATCAGGGGGTCTCGGTCATGGCAGAGGGCTGTCAGGTGTCCAATGTACAACTTTAGTTTGCTTCTGTTTTGGTCAAGTTCTAAGAGGGGCTGGATGATCTGAGGTGAAAAAAAATGAGGAAAGTCAAGGTCAATCTGAAACAAGAAGTTCCAGTCTCTTTATGCCTCCCAAGGCAAAGAAACGGAGCAAGACTAGAGCTCTTGTGATCACTACCGCAGTCTTCGGGACTGTAGAGAGAAGCAGGTCCATACACCTGCACGTGTACACGGTCACACCCACCCACTGTTCTGGGGGCCGCGTGGGGACCGCTGGCATGGACATCAACGCGAGATGCAGTTCTGACTTTGGGCTGGAGATCAAGCACAGGGTGAGCTTGTTTTTGCAGAGGTGGCATTCCTGATACAGAAAGACTCCAGTTACTTCACAATTGCTCATCCCATCTATTTACAAGGAGGTTACAAAAGACTGCTAGTGATTCACTTTGTTATGAAGCAGAAACTAACACACCACTGTAAAGCAATTATACTCCAAAACAGATGTTAAAAAAAAAAACGCCAAAACTCCTAGTGAAACGTGCTCATCTGAAAGCCACATACTACGTGTGTTCCTTCACCTCCTGCAATGGAAGGAAGGTTCTGCCTCTGGAGAAAGTGCGTGTTTTTCTCGGCCACGAGATGTGGTGAGTGAACTCATGACTAGATCTGCCTCCTGGCTGGAGCTCCCTCGTTCACTGGGCCGAGGCCATCGATCCTCCTTTTAATGGGTGACAGATAAATCCTTACACAACGCCAGACCCCTAAGCCTGAGCCCGGGCCCAGCGTGACGCTGGGTCTCTTCTCTTGAGTAGCAGTCCTGCGCTAACTCTGTTTTGCGTCCCCTTTACCCTGGATGAATAACTATCACCTCGGCTCCCTCTGAAAGCACATCAAAGGACAGATGACTTCATCGGGCAGCTCTCGGGCCCGATGACACCCGGTACTGGCAAGCCTGAGGGGCTGAGGCAGAGCTGGGCCGGCTCTCCAACGCTGCAACGCTGGCACAGCGTCTGCCTGACACACAGCAGCTGGGGGAGCCGCCAACCCACCAGATGCTGGCAGGTCCCAGACGTTCCCAGGGCTCACAGGCAGGGTCTGCACCTGCTGTGTGTCACCGGGCCGGCACTTTACACCCGCAGGGCACCTCTGACCCACCTAATGGACAAGGAGCTCACTCATCTTCAAGTCAACAGAAACAAGGCCTGGTATTACTTTCAACAGTGACACTGATTTCCTCCTGGCCTCAGAGGACTCCCCTGCTGCTTTCCTTTTAAGAGTTTCTAAAATAAAGTTTTATGTTTTTTATAGTGAAATCAATGCATATTTTACTCTGAAAAGTATGGGAGAAAATATAAAAGAAATAATAAATAGCCTATAGGTATTCCATCAAGAATACCACTTGCAACATTTTGCTGATTTTCTTCCAAGTCTTTTTATAAACTTACATAAATCAACTTTTAACAGTATCATACTTCACGTTTTGCTTAATACCCTGTTTATCCATTTAGTGTTATATTGTACTATTCACATTACGTCTTCCTGGAAAACATGATTTTTAATGGTTGCTTTATAAATATATCACATTTCCTCTGTTTCTAATACTATTTCCATAAAATAGTTAAGAGAGGGAACAGCCAGGGCTTAGTGTCTAAAACGATCTTTAACTTACTAGAGAGATCAGAGTTCAGAGTTTAGGCCTACGTGGTATAATACAATATAGAAATTGGAGCCTGTCTAGACAAACCAGAGAAAGTGAATACATTCAGCATTATTATTGCTTTTAAAACACACACACACACGCACACACACACACACACACACACACACTTCTCTAAGGATAAAGGTTACACATTCAGGGGCTGGGGTGGAAGGCTCTGGGCTCTGTAAGGGACCCCTAATCAGCAGGCTCGTGGTACGAGTCCTGTGTTGCCCGTGGTATCAACACTGCCAACCACAGAAGGACGAGCCTGTTCTGCAGAGGATTTGGAGACTGGGGAAGTTGGATAGCTTTCTACAAACAACACTAATCTCTCAAAAAAGACTTGTATTTTATTCCTGGCCACAAATGCACATTCACAGTGTAGAAGATTTAGAAAGAGTTCCAAAGCAGAATCTTTAAAGGCAAGTTCAAGGCAACTCCTTTAAATGCATGTTCACCTTGCACATCAATATCCCAACTGTCTAGCCACGGCTCTCCTACCACACCCCTCATGCCTCCGCGCACTGCAGCCCTATTTCATTTCCCGTGTTTTTTAGCTTGGCCTCCTCTAGCTTCTTTCATGGACACACTGATTTAAAAAAATCACTTTGGGGATTTTCATTGGATTTGTGCAACTTACTCCCATTCTTTGTGTGTGTGTCTGTGTATAGTTGCCATCACATCTGGGCTGCAAGGCTGAAAGAGCTGGTATCTTAGGTAATTACTGTTTGAGTTGGAAAACTGACATAAAAAAGCACGAGCTCTGAGGAAGAAGACAATGTGATAAATGGTGGTAGTGGAGAGGTCAAATTTTTCACAGTAAAATGGAATCTGGAAAGATACTAGCTCACTGCTGTAGGACTGGGAATGAAAAAGTGGACTTTTTAAGGTCCCTGTTCTTAATCAGAGATGAATCTCAAACTGATTTAAATGTATTTCATGCTGAGGTGCTGACAGATTACAAAATATGTAGTGTTTTGCACTCTGAAATTTTTCAAAGTCCAATTGAAAAGTTAAAAAATGATGGAATCTGAAAAATTTTTTGAGGATAAAAATTCATTCCATGCAATGACCAAGATGCCCTTTCTTCTCATGTCAAAAGGAGTCGCTTTTTTAAAACAAAACAAAACAAAAAAACTATGGAGCTTACTCGGTGAAAGTGTATGAAACTGTCCAGCCAGCACAGTTCTCAAATCTATCCACCAAGGGAAAAAAAAAAAAAAAGTCACCGTGGCCTCTCTGGGACACATTTAACCATGTCAATCATGTGGGAAATGTCCTTATCTCTTCCTTCTCCCCATCTAACTTGGGCAGGCCACTCAGAAAAGAAACTGCATTTCCCACAAGGTAGAACTGCCACTGCCTAATCTCAGGAGGGAAGAGGGACACTTGCCAAGTAGGAAGAGGATGCCTTACAGGATCCAGAGGTTATGTCTTTTGTCCACATACAACCTCAGTACATTGGCAAGAAGTCTTACCCAAAGCTGTCAGTAATGCGGTCAGACCACATCAGTCCTACAGCTATGCAGAATTAGAATTACCTATCTTTTTCTTGGCACAAAGAAGTTAAAAAATGAACTTGTCAAGATAACCTCTGCTTTTATCAAATATAATGCCAAAATGTCAATATCCCCCCAATCCTACATTTACGGAGCTGTTAAGGAAAATAATTTAAATTATAAAGGGGAATGAGAGCTTTCTGGTTGACTTACCGAAAGCTTTGTTTCTTCTTGCAAGGATTTATTTATGTATCAGACCCTCAAATTGGCTTCAGAGGCCAGCATTTGATGACACATGGTGATGGAAGACAGTGACCTCCGGAAGGTGTTTATTTTAACCTCCCTTCCACTTGAGCAGGTTAGATGGCTAGAGATCTTTTGGAAGACAGACCAGCTGCTCCTCTATTGTTCGATACAGATTGCAACTGAAAATTCTACAGCATCCCGTTTCTGCAACCCATTTATCTAAGACATGGGAACACATGTTCTTGGACCAGGATGGGACGTTCAGTGAAAGGCCCCTCCAGTCAATTCCATGGTCTGCCCCCTTCTCCCCACTCCACTGTTTCTGTACTAGATCTTTAATCTAAGTATAGGTGGGTTGGTTATGGCACATTCTGGGAGCTCATCCTGAGAGGAAAGGTATACCTTGAACTGAATATCACTTGGGACTTAAGGCATTTGCCCTTGCAGTACTAATATTTTATTGTTTGGAAGATGCCACTGTTTTTCAAGCTAACATTTATTGATCGTTTACTGTGTTCCTGGCAAATTATTTTTATATTTACTATGGTTCCTCTGTCGCTACAAAATCCTCTTACTCTTCTGTCTATCTGCGGAAGTCCTCGGAGGCAGGTTCAGCTGTCCCTGGATTACTGCATAAATGCCAGTAGCAGTTCTGACTTCTCACTGGGTCATCATTACACCACTGTCCCCCAGTGTAGGTTCACCAAAGAAGTCCTGGAACAACTAACGTATTAACTTCCCAGAAACATTATTCTTTTAATGACTTTCTTGTCCAGAGGCCCCAGCAGAGAGCTAAACTCTGAAAAGTAAAAAAGGAAGCAAGGGAATAAAATTCAATGGTCTAGCCTCAAAGTCTTTTCTCTCAAGAACTCACTTTACCTTCTTGGTTGCGGTGTGCGTGAGGATGAAGAAGATGAAGGACGGTGCTGGGTCTCTTCACAAAGTTTTGGACCTTTGTGCTGCTTTCTCACTTAAATGCAGCTACTTTGTGCAAGAATGTGGTTCTTTGAACAAAGACAGTAAACTGTCATGATATTTTTGCTACATTAACTAGATACACTGCGTATCAAATCACACATATTGACACTAAGAACATTATGTAATTCGCTTAACAAACATTCAGTGGATGCCTCTGTGCCACGCCACAGCCAGCTTTTGCTGGCAGGAATATTAAGAACGAGATGTGGTCCTGTTCTGCATTAAAAAAAAAATCACGAAATAATGGAACTAATGTGTCGAGTGTATATAAGAAGTAAAATGCGTATATTCGGGATTTATCTTTGTTTTAACTTTAGTTTTGAAGTTTACTTTAGGCAGACCCTTAAATTGCTAAATCAACCTCTTTACCTTGATTTGAGGCTCAGTTTGACGTAGTCTTCACATATAAGGTTATAAAATTCAACAACTTGTTTATTCTTAGTGGTCTCTGAGATCCAACCTTTTAATTTAGCCTTCCCATTTGGAGCACAAACAGAAGGATACTCAGTGGACCCCCTAAATGTTTTTGGTGTTATGGTCCTTACTCATTTGTAACCCTAGCAAGCTGAAAACAAATATGCCTTCGAGAATACCCCTCTACCTTATACTCCTGCAAGAGAGACACTGGATAAACATACGCCTCCCAGGTCACACCCTCGTAACAACTGATACAAAGCCGGGCTACAGAAGGGTTCATGAGATACACCTGCGTGACCTTCATCAGAAAACAAACCTTACTGTTAACAATGGGAATCTGGAAAGTTTCAGCAGCTTTAGCCTGAGTTTGTGCTTAGTGAGAGGGCTACAGTCTTTGAAAAAAAAAATCTCTTTTAGGGGGAAGTCAATCTCTAAAGTTTCATGAAAAGTTAAAAAGATAACCTAAAGCTAAAGGCAAGAAAGTTCAGAGCTCCAAATCCCGACCCCCACTTCATAACCATTTTTCACGTGTGTCTATTTGACTCCTCAAACAAACTTTATAGAATGGGACTGTCTTACATTTATCTTCCAAAACAAAAAGTCACGACAAATACAAAACCCAGAAGGACATTTCTTATGCTACAAATATTTACTAAGTACTTAGAGTATTAGTCCTGTACTAAGCAGGGTCCCTTCCTCAGCATCTCTTACAGATGATCTGCTATTACCACTTGTTTAGCTGATGGAATAACTAACCAGGCAACCCCTGAGGTTCAATTAACTTTCTCATTCCCCTCGTCTACATCCTGGGGACAAAGGTCTTCTCCTTGACCAAATGTGGGTCAGGCTCCCCTGACCTCTCTTCTCAACTGGGCCCTGACTTTTGGGCGTTCATGTTCATCTCTATATTGTCCAATTCCCCCAGGAATTCTAAGTTGGTTTGCATCTGACGGGGTCCCTCATCGCCCACTATCCCCGGGGCGATGTCTGATCACTCTGCCTGCCTTAGGCAAGAACCCAGCTAGGTTGGTTTAGCCAGAATCTCCCCCTATCCCTGATGTTTCCTCCTTAGGAAGTGTCCATCCACTGACCCCCACCTGCTCCTTGGCTGTAAATTCTCACTTTTCCTTGTTGTATTCAGAATTGGGCACTGTGTCTCTCTCGCTGACTGCAAAACCCCACTGCAGTGGCCCCTAAACCCATCATGATGGTCCTGAATGAAGTCTGCCTCACTGTTCTTTAACAAGTGAGTAAGTACCACTAGGAGTCCACATCCAGGGCCACTAGTGAAACCGAGTCCCCCTAAAACTGACCTCCTCTGCCGACAGTTTGTGATTAACCTCTCTAGGGGAAACTTTATTCCGTTTCTCGTCCTGAACCTGTTCCCCTGAGAGTGAGGAGCACCAAAGAAAAGGGGGGACTGAAACCACGTGCAAGCCCCTGTGTCTATATCCTTCGAAGTAAAAGCCTTTTGCTTTAGTCTCTCAGCCCCCTCCTGAGTCTCAGGAGGCTGACTCCAGAGGGAACGACCAGGAAATGGGAAGACGCAGAAGCAAAGAAGAGCTCTGGGTCAGGAACCTGGAAACAATTCAGACTGCACACCAGCCACACAGCAGAGCCACCAAACTCCCCGTTCCCTGGAAGATACAGATAAAGGCCTGACACACGTTCCTAAGCTGTTTTTAGAGGAAGCAGACCCCCACAGATGAAAACTACTGACCACCAGAGAATGGAGGCCCCAGGTTGAAACTGGAAGACTGGTGATGCTCGAAACTCCACCTTGTTGCCAACCAATCTGAGGACTGCGTACGAGCTGATCACGCATCCTGCGACCCTCTCCCTCACACACACTGCCTTTAAAGCCCCTTCCCTGAAAGCCGTCGGGGGGTGTGGGTTTTCAGCGTGAGCTGCCTGTTCTCCCTGCCTGGCCCTGCAATAAACGCTGCACTCTCCTTCACCACAGCCCGGTGTCAGTAGATTGGCTTTGCTGCGTGTGGGTGAGCACATCCAAGTTTGGTGTGGTGACGCTAGGTGACTGAGATCAATAAACATTCATCAGAAATCTTACCACATATAGAAATGCTGGGTTCTAAAAGTAAAAACTCTCTCCAAAGGTTTCAGATTTAAAGAGCTTTACGGTTTGTTAAAGTTAGATGTGTCTTTGAAAACGGCAAAAGGTCAGAAACATGAAAAAAACAGTGGGAATCATTTAAAAAATAAAATGTGATCATTTCCTCTTAGTTTTACAACTCAGAAATCTGTTGTCAATTTTCCTTTAAGCATGCATTACCACTCCAGCGAAACAAAACATCCCCTATTTGTTGACCCAGATATGGAGACAAATATTCTGTACTCAAAGTTGTAAGGAGATAGGAAACAGAGTTTAGAATAAAATGAATCTTGAAATCTGAACTACAGAGCTGCTAACTGCATTTTGCCTATTTACTCCTTATTCAGTTAAAACCTATCCTATTGTATTTGGTACAAGGAATCCTACTCGAATAGAGAGCAGAGTGTGTGGGCCCCGCCACTGAGGGAAGAAGCCTTCTGCTGAGGAGGAGGCCTCTTCATGGCCATGAGAGCAGCTTAAGGCTGGAGGTATTGCAAGGACTTGCTTCAGTATCTGGAAACTTGTAAAATCGAGGAAAATAAGGGCATTCACCAACAAGAAGGCAGACAAGTGAGTACAGACGAAGACAGTGCACATCAACGGGCAGTAAGCGGAGAAAACGCTGCATGAGGCACCGAAGCCATCACGCGCTGACTGGTGGAGGGGACAGGAGGGGACGCATAGTGCGCACCCTGGGGGAATGGGCGGACGAGGCACAGGGAGGTAACCAGTGGCACGTGTCCCGCAGCTCTTCTTCTCTGCTCTTTCAATAGAGATGGGAAAGCACCTTCGATTTAGTTCTTGGCTTGAGGCTTGCCTTTCCACAATAAATCATTTACTGTATTTTAGTAAACAATGTAGTGGGTTAAATATTTGTGTGTGTGTGTGTGTGTGTGTGTGTATTTTACAGAACTTCCCCACAGTAAAGTTCCAGGGCTATACACTAATGAATTACAAATTATGGGGAAGAAAGTCTGGGCATGGGAAAGAAAATAAGGCAAAAGAGGGAGAAGAGAGGTTCACACTCTTCGAACAGGCCAGGCAACTGAAGGCTGATGCTGCATTTCAAAGGAAACACCAGGTAGGCAGTTGGCCACAGGCGAAGACGGTGGCCTCCACCCTGCCGTGCCCGTGCACACACCCGCATGCTGTGGTTGACGACACCTGCTCCGCCCGGTCCTCTGAGCTCTGGCACCTGAAGTGCTCGGGCTGCGTGAGTGCTGCAGCCAAGCACTTCTCAGCAGTTACACCTTCACAAGACAGAGGGATGGATGTGAAAAGCAATAACATGCTTGTCGCCTGCCGTGTGGAACACAGTAATGACCTTATCAGGACAGTTCATTTTCTTCTCTCTCTAGCCACTGGGAGTAGAAGGAAGGCCAGCCCGAGCTGTGCCGGGTGCACAAAAGGAACCTCCTGACCTGGCCAGGATCTCGATAAGTAACCAAGGATGCCAGTCTAGATTACAGGGAGCCCACCCAATCGCTCCGCCTTGCAGGCCACAGGACGACAGAGGAGCAAAGAGCCAAGTACGCTTATCTGGTGACTAGGAGATTCGATAGCTTATCTGTACAAGGGCTCCCAAGCGGAGGCCAGGCTCTGGAGGAGACTCCCCTGTGATTGGCAGTTATTTCAAGGCTGGGTTAAAAGCAGGTGTGTGTGCGTGTACACACAGAGAAGCTGGAGGAGCAGACACGGGCAACTGGCCACTGGTCACATCATGACTGCAGCTCCAGCGTCACATCCCACAGCACAGACTGCAGACACGCAGCATCTCCAGCTGAAAGCCTGCGACGGCTGCAGCTCCAGTCACTGTGTGCCCGCAGGCTTTGGCTTCACAGGAGCCTGGCCTTGGGGGTGCAGGTGGGAGGGAGGGGTTCCCTATCACATGGAAGGCAGGGGAAGATAGACATGTACCTGTAGCTGTGTGCACACATCAGAGACGGGTATCTGTGCTACTAGAGGAAGACAGGCTACACACAGGAATCGAATCTCTTAATGCTGAAGTAGGAAACAGAACACGACCTGTGACAGGCTGAAACACCTGTGAGTGTGTATAAGGAGGCACACGTATATGCCTGCAGTGGCGAGAGGGGGCCGGCAGGATGGGAAGAAAGATCTGTGCAAAATGGCCCTTAGCCCGGAATTCAGCTTTAGGATAGCTTAGCACTCTGCTTAATTGGGACGATGGAAATGTTTCAGAATATCATAAAAGGGCCCTTCAAGGGCAGAAGCCAGTACCAGGGCAGGAGGCACCAAGGGCATCTCCTTCACTCACTCCGGGCTGAACTAGTGCTGGCTTCTGGGGGCTGGCCTGGTGCGCCCCACCTCCACCCGCTGCTCTTCTTGTGCCCACGCCCCCCCTTCTCCATCTCTCCTCCTGACCCACCCACATGAAGAATCTTCATTTCCACTCCACACACACACCAGAACTGTCATATATCTAAGAATCTAAGAGGGATCTTGGCTGCTCTGACAGAGCTGTCCTTGCTGGATTTATGTCTGCCACAGTCAATCAGGAAATCATACTGCAAAAGCAAATTCTTTCTGAAAATTTTATACACCATGAACAAAACCCATGGATTAACGATTTCCAGACATCACCCCTTTCACCTTGGGAGTAATCCAGGCTTTGGGTGGAAGAAAAAGATTTGGGAAAAACAAAAATTAGGAAGACTGTTTTTCTCTACCCATTTTCTTTATTTGGGAATAAAACCTTCACACAATCACTGCATTAATCTCTCTTCCCCCTACTTCTGAAAGTTACAGTCCCTTAGCGTGACACAAACTCTGACAGACGCCACCATTTCAACGTTTCCAGCTGCTGAGGTTTACGCAAAGCTTTATTATCGGAGGGCACGACAGTGACTCTGACAAGAGTTCAGCTCAGAAATACCAGAAGTCCTACAAACTGTGACTGACGTTATATAAGGTAACCAGCCAGGGTGATTCAAGATTCAATCATCTGGGGCCCTCCAAGCCCTCCTCCGGAAGAAGGGCCCCCGTGCCCTGATTCCCCGATCCCCCGATCCCACACAGGGCTCAGTAAGTGCTGACTGAAGATCAATTCTGAAGTGTGGGGTCAGAGCAGGGCGGTCCCACTGGGATGCGAGATACAGAATGCTAAGAATGAGCAAACCCACACATTCCGATTGAGCCGAGAGACCCTGAGGGAAAAACTGCAGAGGACGGCAAGTAAAAACATGGGGTGCGGGGCAGTCCAAGGGGAAAGTTCCAAGGAACCAGAAATGGGGGTACATCTAGACGGAAGCATGCGAGGCTACCTGATGTAACAAAGAATAAGCAGCTTCTGGTATAGTTGTAAAGTGACCTGATAGAGGGGGAAAAAAGTTAAGTTTGTGCAGAATCTTCGTATTGGTTTTATCTACTAGGCTCTAGCCCCACCTTTTAGTACTCATAGGAAACCTATCATGCACATGGACCCACATCCAAATTTTGTAGCAATTGCAGTGAGGGAATACAAAGGACAGAGACCATGTTTCTGATAGAATCAGAGGACCTAACACTTTACGGGTGTTTAGAAAACAGAAAACAACGGACAAGTGAAACAGAAACTCCCAACTCGAGAAAGCAAGCAAAGAAGAAAAGGGAGAGGAGAACGTAGAAACACCTTTCTTCACCATGTTAATCTGTCCCTGTTATTAGTGCTTTCTCTGGTTTCCTCCAGGGAGCATGCTTTTGGTGTTGTGGACTTGAACAGCAACGAACAGGAGGAAAAGCTCTCTCTGTGCTTTAAGCAAACTGCCCAAATGTACGCATCACACAAGCTGGGGGGATTCTTCATACTCAGTTGCCTTGTGGGCTCTAGCAGCTATGACCTTCTTATATATGAGATGCTACTGCTGACAAGAAATAGAAACATGGGGAGTAAAGTCTCTGCCATCTTATTCACCTAAGCAGTAAAAGCTCATGACACTTGGTCTGATATGTTTCTCTCATTTGTCTAGCAAGCCATCCACATATCATTTCCCAGATGTGCCATTTCAAAGCGCAGTGCAGAGTCATCCTATAGTGGGCACGTGTGTTTCAGACTATCCTGTGAGTCCAGTGAGGCACGTTCTATGTACCTGGAGGTTTTCAGCTTTCCCTGACTCCATTACCATGCCTGTCTCAATGATCATACATTTCTGTGCACGAGAATAAAGCAACAGGTTCACGTGTTAAGACACACTCGTACGTTTATGTGCACGTGCGCACATACACACACACACGGAATGTGGTCTGACTGGGAGGGCCCAGGCTCCTCTGAACTGGAACTCCTGCATCTTTGCATATCTTGCATCAACGACAACTTGTATGTTCCAGGGAAGCACGGTTGTTTGCCCAGCTGCTTGTCTTACCTATGATTAGGTTAGTTGCTTCCCTCATGGAAGATTTTTGTTAGTTAGCCATGGAATTCACTGAGGTGGTCCTCAGCATCTCATGATCTTAACTAGGAATTTTATCTACTTGAACACTTCTCTGGCAAGAGCAGCTGTGGCATCTCACACCTTACAGCACCACATGTTAAGCAGACACAGTGGTGTCCCTCTTTAGTGCCAGGGAAGGCTATGTGACTGGCTGTGGCCAGGGCCACGGCCACGGCCATTAACACGATCATTCAAACGCTGCAGCCATATGCATGCAGGCCCTTGGCTGGTGATTATGTTAATTACTGGGCATCTAGTTTCAGAAGCTGTGGTGAAAAAAGGCTTTTTTACCCAGAGGCTACCCTTAACAGAGACAGATTTGTATCAGTCACGTTGTGTGCTACAATATCTTTGCACTGCACTGACGACTCTGTGCAACACTGCAAAGCCACAAAGCAGTTAACAGCATGGGCTCTGGAGACAGACTGGCTTACCTCTGGGGCCTGCAACCTTCTAGCTATGAGACCTGGGACAAATTACTCTGAGGACAGTATACCTTATGAGACTGTAATAATCCACGTGTCCATCACACGGTAAGCTTCTTCAGTAATTATTCACCATTATTATTTCCAAGAACCTGTTTTACCATCTGTAAAATAGGAATGACAATTCTCATCCGTGTGAGAATTTGAGCACACGTAAAATGCAAGGTACTCTTGATTAACTCCAGCTGACATTCTGACCCCGAGGACACCTTAACCCCATCATTTGCACTGAGCTCCACCAATGACCGGATGGCTACAAAAGGGCACATGAAGAGATGAGAAGCACAAAGAAGAACTGGAAAAGCAACACAATAGACCAGAGGTCAGTAAATAAATGACAGTCCATGGACCAAATCCAGCATCACTGCCTGTTTTTGTACAGTCCATCACTAAGAATGGTTTTTCAAATGGCTGGAAAAAAAATCAAAAGGGTATTTGGTGACATATGGAGATTATCTGAAAATCAAATTTCAGCGCCCATAAATAAAGTTATATTAATCATAGTCATATTAACCTTCACTCATTTACATATTGTCTGAGGCTGCTTTCCCACTGAAAGAGCAGAGCTGAATAGTTTTGACGAAGAGTAAAGTTCACAAAGTATAAAACATTTACTATCTGGACCTTTATAAAAAGGTCTGCCAATCTCTACAGTGGACCTATTCCAGATAACAGGGTAACTATACTATTAGGGAGGAAATGCTTATAATTTTCTTACAGATTACTTAAGAAATAAATAATAATTACTGTTAAAAAATTCAATTCACAATGAATAGTACTTGTATTAATAGTAATATCAACACAAAACAAAACATTGGCTAAATAGAAAACTGGATTTGGCAATGGGCATAAAAAGAAAATTCACAGTTGCAGAAAGTTCTAATTAGTAAAATTTGATCTGGACAAAATCCCTGATTGATAAAAAAAGTCATTATAAAGTTTAAATATGGAAAAGAATTGATACTAAAATGATTCAGTAAAATAAGAATATGGAAAAAGATGGACATTTTCAACCTCACGCCTGGAAAACTGATAAAGAAACTGAATTAACTTAGTTTCAGTTCCAGCAAATATTCAGTGAAAATCCCTTGACATTGGTATAACGTGATTTAGATGTTTGTGAACAGATCAAATGTTTCTATTGAGTCAAATATTCTCAAGGTTAAACACGGACAAAACACTAAGTATATCGTTCTGAGCACAGAGGAAGTTATTTTAGCGATCATCGAGGTCATCGACACCTGCCTCCTTGCCCCACTTTCTAAACGAAAAATTCAACGGCCGGGGAGGTGACCCGGGCCGTGAATGTGGCTGGACCGAAGTCACTCGGCGTCCAAGTGCCATAGCCACCATGGCACACGTGGGCTTGTGCAGGGCTGTTTATGTGAACAGTGCCTGTGGGCAAGTTACCTTTCTGAATCACAGTGGGGCTTTCGGGCTGTGTCCTCTGCCTGGGACGTTTCTGAGAACCAAGCTTCCCGGTGATGAGCACACTGGCGATCCTCCTCCATCCCGTCCACTGCCGCGGCATCCAGGCCGCACGGCCTCCTCCAGGACAGAGCCAGGAGCTCTGACATCCCTCCCACCCACCCTCCACAGGTCGCCACGGCACACAAAGGTCATCGTGATCCACCCGCGCTGGCGGCACCAGCCATGTGGCTTGTCACCCTGCCCCAGCACCTGTGGAGGTTGGCAGTAAGTCCACACGTGCTTTGACATGCCTCCCCTCAAAAAGTAAAGCCTAAGACGCTCTGGTCCGTTCAGCACAGATGGTCTCAGTGCCTTGCGCTGAAGGAACAGAACACAGTAGAGGTGGTGGTGTGTGACTTCCGATAATGGGTCATGAAAGTCACTGTGGCTTCCTCCTTGCTCCCTTCTCTTGAATCACCCATTTTGGGTCCGGATGGTGAGGAACTGAAGGTTCCTGCCAGTATGAGCTGTGGGTGAGCATCCTGGAACGGATGCTCCGTCCCCACCGAGCTTTGGACAACTACAGACCCAGCTGACATCCTGACTGCAACCGCGGAGACACTCATGCAAGAGCTACCCAGCCAAGCTGCTTCCGAATTCATGACCTGCAGAAACCACTGACCTAACAGGGGTGTATTGCTTTCAATGCTGCCAAGTTTTGGGGTAATGTGTTATGCAGAAATAGAGAATTAATTCACACCCTAAGCAGTATCCACAGGGAGCTACTGAGAGCTCAACAGATTTACAGTACATCTGCTTGGCAATCGCCTACTGCTCCTTCAAGATGCGGCACAAGTGTAACCTCCTCTGTGAGCCCTTGAGTCTCTGGTGCAGACCCGGGTTTTCCTATGGCACCTCATATTATTTTTTCTGTTGGAGAAAATCTGTCCTTTAGTATTTGTTTTATAGTCTTGAAACATGTATTTCAACCCACGTACCTAGTGCAGTGTAGGTACATAGGAGACTCCCAATAAATATTTTTGAGTTAATTTTCTCATTTCAGTCAGTTTTAAACCAAACAATAAAAACTTCAAACCGCACTTACGGGCTTACTCTGTACGACCTCAGGACCCAGGTGTCAGTAATGCACTGCGGAGAATGTGCATTTTAGTTTGTAAAAATATGAAGTCAGGGATAAACACGCTGGTTCAATTCTGGAGGATGTAACAGTGTGAATACTAGATTTCAAATAGTGACCCATCAACAAAATGACTATGACAATTTGAACATTTAAGATTTTTTCATTTAATACCCAAAATGCCAAAAGAAAAATCTGAATAACTTATTTTATATTCACGTGAAAAGGAACCCAGACAGTGTACCAGCTTTTGGGGTTTGCCAAACCCCTCCTCATGCAGAAAGTCTGTGATTCTAGTCTTGAAGAAGAGAGAGAGGTATATGTTCAGTGTTGACTACCTTTCAATGAAAAGAAATGAAGTCTTGCTAACAAGTGGTTTGCCTTAAAACCTGAATTTTCACCACAAAGAACTAGCCATCTGTTTTGAATATTATAAAGACTAAGCCTCTATTTGTGCTCAGCTTTGATCTCCTAGGATAATAGGAAGACAGTGATACAGTCCAGCTACACCTCAATCAAGTGTGCTCACTTAATTTATCCCAGAAATGCTGACTGACAGATCCAGCTGGAAACTTTAGTCTCGTCATCCCAGGATCAGGAAGAAGGAGGCAGACACATCAAGGGAGAATAGCTTTTTTGTTTTGGTTGATGATGCATTTTTGTGTCCAAGAAAATATTCCTTTAACCCAAAACAGACAGTAACCCTAAAGACAGAGAGAATGTATAGAAAATAACAAATTAGGGAGAAGATGAGGACAAGTTAATGAAAGAAATACTGCAGAACCCTATTGTAACAAGACTGTTGTTAAATAGTTCAGATAAAATGTGAGTCAAATCATATCCTCCAAAACATAACTCTATAGAATAAAAATGTGATATAGTAGGCAAGTGTTAGGCCTATCTTCCAAAACTGGTATTAAAAGGGGTCCCACCACATGTTAACTGAGGGGTGGCTGATAAACCTGACAATGTATTCTAGAAGGTGGACTGGGAAGCCGGCAGTCCATGTCATAACCGTGTCAGATTACAGGATAAGCTGTTAGGGTACAGAGTAAATTAAAAGATTAAAATATCTACTACAAATGCATAAAATACATGCAACTTTTCTTTAGGGTAAAAGCTCACCAGTTTTTTATTTCAAAAACGATTTATTGAGCTCCGTAGGGTCCCCCCATTTTCAGAGGACTGTGAAAAACAATTAGGATGTGAAGAGTTTTATTTTGCATGAAGTACAAGGATATTTTTATTGTCCAGGAGGAATGTCTGAGTCACGAATGATACCACAAACAGGAGGAAGACGGCACTTCCTTATTAGTCAAATGCTGGTAATTGTTAAGGTAAGAACCCATGCATCTGACAGCTTATGTTCCAGAGATGTCCAAAACACTGCAATTTTCAGTCTAAGAAATACATCGAGTGAGTCACAGGACAATGTCACCTTAAATCATTCAGCAGAAACTACAAAAATGTAGGATGTACCTGTGGAACACTGTAAACTCTGTCTTAAAAATACACTGAGAGGGGCTTCCCTGGTGGCGCAGTGGTTGAGAGTCAGCCTGCCGATGCAGGGGACACGGGTTCGTGCCCCTGTCCGGGAAGATCCCACATGCCGCGGAGCGACTGGGCCCGTGAGCCATGGCCGCTGAGCCTGCGCGTCCGGAGCCTGTGCTCCGCAACGGGAGAGGCCACAACAGTGAGAGGCCTGCGTACCGCAAAAAAAAAAACAAAACACTGAGAGAAAGGTCTCTCCCCCAGATTACTCACAACTCACTCATGTGGCCTAAGAAGAGGTCCCTGCCTCACTGAGCTCGTGTGATCACCAAGCCTGTCAAGAATCACTTACAGCCACCGTGCAGGGGTGGTGCTCCTGCTTCTTTCTACGGCCTGAAAATTATCCTCAGGTCAGAAAACTTCAGAAGGAAGTGTCACCTGCCGCCAAGGGTGCTTCTTAAAGGTGATTAGGTCTGACAACATCTGTGGCTGACCTCCCGCACAGATACCTGGGAGAGGTGTCTACACTGTTGCTCAGGCAGTACTGGTGACATCATTGATGATTCAGTAAAGAAGACATTTCTTTTGCTGCAGGAAAAATTAATTACTAGGATTGTGGGTTACTTGTGCAATGGGAGGAATGTTACTATATTAGGAGAGAGGAGAAATCTAAAGTGAAGAGGAGCATCAAAGGATCTTGTAAATATTCGAGGATTTTTACCACAATCACCACCAATGTCACACAGTCCTTTACTGAGCATTTCCTGTGTGCCAGGCAGAGGGCTAAGTACACTGAATACATTAGTACATGTAATCCTCCCAAGAACCTTCACTATAGGTTTTATTACTGCCATTTAACAAACGAGGAACCTGATGCTTAGAGAACAGGTTGAGTGACTTGTGGGAAATTACACAGCTACCGAGCTGGACTCAAATCAGATCTGGAGCCAAAGCGTGCTATTTACCACCAAACTAAATGGCCATAAAGTAATATAACTGCCGTATAGGGGACACAGGAGAAAACATGCTTTTTCAGTTTCACAGGTAGGACGTGATAGGAGAAAATAAGAGAGACAGGATAAATAAAATCAGAAACGAAAGAGGAGACGTTACAACTGATACCAGACCAATACAAAGAATCATGAGGCTACTATGAACAGCTATATGCCAACAATGTGGACAGCCTAGAAGAACTGGATTAATTCCTAGAAACGTACAACCTACCAAGACTGAATCATGAAGAAACAGAAAATTTGAACAGACCAATAACAAGTAAGGGAACTGAATCAGTAATTAAAAACCTCCCAAGAAAGAAAAGCTGAGGACCAGCTGGTTTCATTAGTGAATTCTACCAAACATTTAAAGAATTAACACCAATCTTTTAAAAACTCTTCCAAAAAAATATAAGAGGAGAGAACTCTTCCAAGTTCATTTTACAATGCCAGCATTACCTGATACCAAAACCAGAACAAGATGCCACAAGGAAAGAAAATTACAGGCCAATATCTCTGATGAACGTAGATGGAAAAATTCTTGACAAAATATTAGCAAACCAAATTCAACAGTACATTAAAAGGATCATACACCATATGATCAAGTGGGGTTTATTCCAGGGATGCAAGGATGGTTCAACATCTGCAAACCAGTCCACATTAACAGACTGAAGGACAAAAATCACACGATCATCTCAACAGGTGCAGAAAAAGCATCTGACAAAATTTAACATCCACTTATAAAAAAAAAAAAAATCAACGAAGCAGAAACAGAGGGAGCATTCCTCAACATAAAAAAGGCAATATCATGACAAGTCCACAGCTAACATAATACTCAATGGTGAAAAACTGAGAGCTTTTCCTCTAAGATCAGGAACAAGACAAAGATGTCCACTCTCACCACTCTTATTCAACATGGTATTGGGAGTCCTAGCCAGAGCAGTTAGACAAGAAAAAGAAATAAAAGGCAGCCAAATAGAAATGGAAGAAGTGAAACTATCACTGTTTGCAGATGACATGGTATTATATGCAGAAAACCATAAAGACTCTGTCAAAAAACTGTTAGAACTTATAAAAGAATTCAGTAATATTGCAGAATACAAAATTAATACACAAAATCAGTTGCATTTCTATACACTAATAACACACTATCAAAAAGAGAAATTAAGAAAACAATCTCATTTACAATTGTATCAGAAAGAATAAAATACCTAGGAATAAATGTAACCAAGGGGGTAAAAGACCTGTTCCTTGAAAACTGTAAGACATTGATAAAAGAAATTGAAGAAGACACAAATAAATGGAAAGATAGCCTGTGCTCATGGATTTAAGGAATTAATACTGTTAAAATGTTCATACTACCCAAAGCAATATACAGATTCAATGCAATCCCTATCAAAATTCCAATGGCATTTTTCACAGAAACAGAACAAAGAATCGTAAAATTTGTATGAAACCATAAAAGACCCCCAAATAGCCAAAGAAATCTTGAGAAATAAGAACGAAACTGGAGGCATTATGCTCCCTGATTTCAAATATATTTCAAAGCTATAGTAATTAAAACAGTATGGTACTGGCATAAAAAGAGACATATAGATCAATGGAACAGAATAGAGAGCCCAGAAATAAACCCATGGATATATTGGTCAATTAATTTATGACAAAGGAGCCAAGAATATACAATGGGGAAAGGACAGTCTCTTCAATAAATGGTACCGGAAAACTGGACAGTTACATGCAAAAGAATAAAACTGGACCAAAATCTTACACCATACACAAAAATTAAC
Source organism: Monodon monoceros (assembly GCF_005190385.1). Lineage (NCBI taxonomy): Eukaryota > Metazoa > Chordata > Mammalia > Artiodactyla > Monodontidae > Monodon > Monodon monoceros. The sequence continues at coordinate 1,765,238 of NW_021703783.1, forward strand.
TCAAAAAGGATGAAAGCCTTGAATGTGAGACCTGAAACCATAAAACTCCTATAAGAAAACATAGGTGGTAAGCTCCTTGACATAGATTTTGGGGATGAATTTTTGAATCTGACACCAAAAGTACAAGCAACAAAAGCAAAAATAAACTAGTGGGACTACATCAAACTAAAAAGCTTCTTCACAGCAAAGGAAACCATCAACAAAATGAAGACAACCTAGTGAATGGGAGAAAATATTTGCAAATCATATATCTGATAAGGGGCTAATATCCAAAATTTATAAAGAAGTCATACAACTCAATAGCAAAAAATTCAACTAAAGTGGGCAGAAGATCTAAATAGACATTTTTCCAAAAAGACATACAGATGGCCAACACGTACATGAAAAGGCACTCAACATAACTAATCATGAGGGAAATGCAAATCAAAACCACAATGAAATCACCTCACACTTGTTGGTTACTACTAAAAAGACAGGTGGTAAGTGTTGGTGAGGATGTGGAGAAAAGGGAACCCTTTTGCATTGTTGGTGGGAATGTAAATTGATGCAGTCACTATGGAAAACGGCATGGACATTCCTCAAAAGTTCAAAATAGAACTACCATATGATCCTGTAATTCCACTTCTGAGTATATATCCAAAGGAAATAAAAACACTATCTTGAAAAGATATCTGCACGCCTGTGTTCCTTGCAGTGTTATTTATAATAGTGAAGACACACAGACAACCTAACTGTCCACTGATGGATAAAGAAAAATGTGGTGTATATACAGTTACCCTTGAACAATGCAGGGGTTAGGGGCACTGACCCTCTGAAGAGTCAAAAATCTGTGTCTAACTTATAGTTGGCCTTTTGTTCTGTGGTGCCTCTGTATCCATCGTTCCATAACTGCAGATTCAACCCACTGCTGGTTGTGTAGTACTATACTATTTACTATTGCCAAAAAAAAAAAAATCTATGTATAAGTGGACCTGTACAGTTCAAACCTGTGTTGTTGAAGGGCCAACTGTACACACACACACACACACACACACACACACACACACAGAGTAATATTATTCAGCCAATAAAAAAGAAGAAAATCCTGCCATTTGTGACAACATGGATGGACCTTGAGGGTATTATGCTTAGCGAAATAAGTCAGACAAAGAAAAAGACAAATACTCTACAATCTCACTTACATGTGGAACCTAGAAAAACCAAACTCATAGATACAGGGAACAGATTTGGCAGTTGTCCGTGGTGGGGTTTGGGGGTGGGTCAAACGGTTGAGGGGGTCAAAAGGTGTAAACTTCCAGTTATATGATAAATATGCCCTGGGGATATAAGGCATGGTGTCTATTGTATATCTGAAAGTTATTAAAAGAGTAGACCTTAAAGTTCTCATCACAAGAAAAAAAACTGTAATTATGTGAGGTGATAGATGTTAACTAAACTTACTGCGGTGATCATTTGGCAAATATACATACACCAAATCATTATGTTGTGCACCTTGGATTAATACAATGCTATTTATCACTTATATCTCAAGAAAATGGGGGGAGGGGGTTGCCACATAGAGAATGAGCTTTGGTTTAAATAAATGTCAGGAGAATAGTCAAAATGCAGGCAAAGATCATTGAAGTCAGGTGCTTGTAAAGCTCCCATTTTTCTATTACCTCTCTACTGAAACCATTCTACACTGCGTGTGCAACCAGATGATTGTTTTCTCTTATGATTTAACTTGGAGAACCTCCTCACTATATTATTATAAGGTTCTTTTTCTTCTTCTTCCCTCAGTGTTAAACATCACAAGCCTAGGGCCAACGCACAGTTAACCTGGGAGGTTACTAACTTCCTAAAGTAAATACCTTTTTATCCACAGCATCTCATCCTCTATGACAGGGGTCCCCAACCCCCGGGCCACGGACCGCTACTGGTCATGGCCTGTTAGGAACCGTGCCGCATAGCAGGAGAGGAGTGGCGGGCAAGCGAGCGAAGCTTCATCTGTATTTACAGCCGCTCCCCATCGCTCGCATTACCGCCTGAGCTCCACCTCGTGTCAGATCAGCAGCGGCATTAGATTCTCATAGGAGCGCGAACCCTACTGTGAACTGCGCATGCGAGGGATCTAGGTTGCGTGCTCCTTATGAGAATCTAATGCCTGATGACCTGAGGGGGAGCTGAGGCGCTGATGCTAGCGCTGGGGAGCGGCTGCAAATGCAGACCATCATTAGCAGAGGTTTGACTGCACAGAGACCATAATAAATCAACTGCTTGCAGACTCATTTCAAAACCCTATCAGCGAGTGGCAAGTGAAAACAAGCTCCCACTGACTCTGCATTATGGAGAGTTGCATAATTATTTCATTATATATCACAATGTAATAATAACAGAAATAACAATAAAGTAGAAATAAATAATAGAAATAATAATAAAATGCACAATAAATGTACTGTGCTTGAATCATCTCGAAACCATCCCCCCACCCCCCAACCCCTGGTCCGGGGAAAAACTTTCTTCCACGAAACCGGTCCCTGGTGCCAAAAAGGCTGGGGACCGCTGCTCTGCGAGATGTCTAAAATAACAGCATAAAAAAGAAACATATTCTTTTATCTGTAAAGGAAATGATGTTATCTGGCAATCTGCTCTCCAGAAAACTCTAGAAAGTCAATATTCAATAAGTATTAATTGAATGCCTGTTATTGCCAGACCAGAGAGAGTGACTTTTCGTGTTAGTTTACACTGCTCCTTGTTGACTTAAGACTAATAAAGTAGATTTGAAGACAAAGAATATTCCTGGAAAATAAAGAGGGACATTTCATAATGACAGGGAGGTCAGTTTATCAAGAGTATACAACAATCAAAAATGGGTGTGCAAATAATAACAGAGCTTCAAAATACATGAAGCAAAAATTGAGAATTCAAAGGACAAATAGAATAATTCCAATTATACCTGGAGATTTGAATACTCCTCTCTCAGCATTTAATAGACTGCCCCCCACCCCCCTGCCAATTTTTAGTAAAGTCATAGGAGATCTGAACAACCCTGTCAGCCACCTGGACCTATCAATGTTTATAGAAGACTGTGTGCAATAACTAAAGAATATCATTCTTTTCAAGAGCACACGGTAAGTTCACCAAGATGATCATTTTCTGGGCCGTAAAGCATAAGTCTGAGAAATGATTACATCTAGTAAGGCTCATACTTTGCTGGTACACATGGTGTTTTTAAAAATTTTTACACACAAAACATTATTTATGTTCTTAAGTTTGATAAGGCAAATCATCAACTTCAAAAGCTTGAAATTTTGTTAAGAAAATCTGTTCTCTGTAGAATTAGCAAGTAAAGCGGATAGCAAGTCAAGACTTGGGCAATGTTTTAGGGATCACTCATGCATTTCTTCAGGTAAAACCTTTATAATATAATTATATTCACAGCACATTTTAGAAAACTTGAAATACTCTACCATAGAAACTCCAGCTGTGGCCAGCTAATTGCAACTGCACTTTGTTAAACCAACGACTGTTAATATTTTAGTGCAGTAAGATCAATAGTGCAATAATTTAAGAAAAAATCGGTAGCATTTGAACACTTGTTAGGAGTTAAATTCTATTGTGGGAGAAGAGAAAAGAGAACGGAGACTCAGGAACAAGGTCATGTGAAGGTGGCTCATTTCTCAGTCTCCTGGTGAGGTTACCTATGGGCCATGTTTCCTATGACACCAACGGGGCTGGGCTTCCTGCTGAGGCCTGCACAGAAGCTCCTGTGTTCTGCCAGAACAGACGAGGCAGCTTCACACTGGGGGAGGAGCCTGCTGAACTGCATTCAGCTCCTGCGTGGCCCCAACAGGCTCCACGATGCCCAGCTCCACCGCCCCCCCACTAGCGTGTAGTGTAGATAAAGAGAATAGCACACGGACTTGCTCAGCTGCAGCGTTGTCTGGCGTGCGGGGTTCAAAGAGCTTTTTTTTAAATTGGAGTATAATTGCTTTACAAGGTTGTGTTAGTTTCTGCTGTACAGCGAAGTGAATCAGCTATAGGTATACACATATCCCCTCCCCCTTGGACCTCCCTCCCACGCCTGCCATCCCACCCATCTAGGTCACCAGTGAGCACCAAGCTGCGCTCCCTGTGCTATACAGCAGGTTCCCACTGGCTATCTGTTTTACACATGGTAGTGTATTTATGTCAATCCTAATCTCCCAATTCATCCCACACCCCTTTCTCCACCCCCTGTGTCCACACGCCCGTCCTCTACTTCTGTGCAGATGGACCTAGAGTCTGTCATACAGAGTGAAGTAAGTCAGAAAGAGAAAAGCAAATACTGTATATTAATGCACGTATGTGGAATCTAGAAAAATGGTACGGATGAACCTCTTTGCAGGGCAGGAATAGAGACCCAAAGAGCTTTGTGGTTGGCATCACGCATTTCAGCTTCTTTCACAGCCTCAGGATAAAGCCACATGGAAAGTTTCCCGTCTTCACAGTGCACGCCTCTTTCCACAACTTACCTCATTGCTCTCCTCGGCTGTTTGCAGCGAGAGGTCTACACGACCCTCATCATTTTAAGGAGGGTGACCCCAAGACACAGACTCTTCAGGAAGAAACAACTCCAGAAGAGTGAGATCGCCAATAAGCACGGGCAGTGAATCCAGGGGTGCAAGGCCACCAATACGTGTGAACTTACTCATCATAATTATTATTTTTTCTAAGAAAAGGATTTCCTCAGTCAAACCTCCAGGGCATCGGATCAAAGAGAGATACTCACGCAGCTGGACTATATTTTCTAGCCAATTGGCCTGGAAAGGAGAATCTAGACAGTGTCCTGGCAACCGTTTAACACGGCAGCAATCCATAAAAGAGGGAAAAAGAACTCTGTAGACCGACTTTTTAAAAAGCCTTCTTTTGCTTCTTTATTTCTCTTTATTTATAAGGACAGTTTGGGGGTAATATCCAAGCTCTAGGGGTTGTCCAGGGTAGGCACTCTGGAAGAATTACTGACCCTGAGAATGCAGAGCATTCTTCTATAGACAGAAACTAAAGGTTTTAGTCCACAGTACAGGTTTTTTGTTTTTTTTTTTAAGACTATATACTTTAACTTATCATAAAAAGTATATCCCAAACCTACTGGCAGAGTATCTGATCAATCTTCTATTTCCAGTTTGATGTAAGTCACTATAAACCTTACCAGGACACTGTAATATCATGCTAGACAGAGTAGTTTATAAATAAAATAACAACAGGAGAAATTTATCAATAGTTACATGCCCTGGAAGTTCTCCCAAAAATGCATAAAAGAAATTATAAAAGTGACTATTAACACACAACAAGAAAAAAAAGCCCCAAACCCCAAAGCCCACTATGTCAGAAGCATAGCAATACACACAGGAATCAGGTGAAATGAGAAGGCAGAGAGCACACCAAGGATTTAGTGAATTACAGAGAACAAGGCGTGAGATGATCATGTGAAAAAAAGTGACGGCAAACAAACAGAAGGCATGTCTGTAGTTAAGGAGAGCCGTTTCTCACCGTGCTGAACAAATGGCTGCTCTAGGAGCACGTGGACGGCTATGCCCATATGCCCTCCTCCTCGTCCTACGGGACGGCAGAGACCCCAGAGCAGCGTGGGAACGAAAAGAGCTGGTTAGTATTCAAAACAGAGACACAAGCACACTGTAGCAGCAGCAAACAGTCTCTAACCTCCTGACCCTTTTTACATGAGGCTCTGACTCGTAATTAGTTTGTCACTGTACTTCCAGCCTTCCGACCTCTCCGAGACGCTCTCTCTATCCACTGCTGGATCTGGGCAACATTATCAAGCGGGAGGCTTTTCTTTATTTTTTGCCTTTTCCTCAACCTTTCCCCATTCCTGTTTGCCTCCCACTACTGCGAGGTATCCAATTCCTTGTATGTATTAGCGAAACCTGTTTCAAGGAAAGGATCTAGTACTCGTCTTATACACACTGGCATAAACTTAATGCCAGGTATCGAGAAGCAGGCAGAACAAGCAAAGTGATGTCTGGCAGAGGGACAGACTGCTGACATCAGGCAGACGGCTCTCCATTCTGCCTGCGTCAAAGATTGTACTGCTTTCCCTCTAAAATATAAGGCCTGCCGCAACTGGCTAGGAAATGTCATCAAACCATGACTATACCATCCGAATCTTAGAACAAAATTGCATTTTCGATATTATTGCTGCTTTCACCTGCAATATTTCTTTTTCTTCTCCTAAGACAAAGCTATGCTATCATTTGGAGGAGATGCTCAGTGGGGGAGTTTTCCTTGACTCTTTAGTCATATGGATGTAATTACTTAACTATTATTTTTCTCCCTCAGCTGTATATTTTAAGATTGAGTGTGATGGAGATGTTGAAATCTGACTTTTGGCAATGGGATATGAGGTAATCTGTTCACTACTCTCCCCCATCCATCATATTCAAGATCTTGGGAGAGTTTCCTTCTTCCAAAAAAACTGGCATTGAATATGGTTCCCCTTCAGGCTGACTCATCACTGCCTCTTTTGCATTGATGAGAAGTTGAAGGCAACAATTTAAGAATGACATAGATGGAGGGATCCACCAAGGAAATGGGAGCGAAGAAACTAAGTTTCAATCTTCACGTCTACTAGGTGATGAGCAGAGATCTTAAAATTTGCAGTTAAATAATATTCAATAGTTATTACCGTTACACTGCACTGTGCGTGCCTCACTGAGCTTACAAGGAGAGTTTTGTTTTTCTACTGAGGCACTGTTTCTTAAATAAGAAAAGCAGGACAGTTACAAATTAGTGAGTATCTCTGAGAAGATTAAATTTTTTTCTCGTCTCAAGGATTCTTTAGTGTCCTCAAATCTGCTGAGTATCTCCTCTTAAAATATTCAGAATCATGTACCACCTTCCTCTATAGAAACTGACTCTGTGTTACAAAAAAAAAAAAGTTTTCAGAAACTGATTATTTTTATTTTTCTAACTTGTACCCCAGAATCTGTAATGTGCTAGTACAAAATACATCAAAATAAAAGCATACTGGTTTTCACAAGACAATCAAAAGCAGTCTTACCTGGTCTGGGGAGGGTTTATGATTGGTTTGACTGGAATGGGAGGATCTGAAGTGGTCATCCTCATAATTGTCAGCCATGAGCTTCATCCGATTTTGTGTCTAAGAGGAAATGATGCATAAGGTTAAATTTAGGTAAAATTTCTGTGACACACTGCAAAGTAACAAGTGCCTTAAGAATGTCCTAAGAAAGGATAAAACGAATCCTGTCCGAAATAAAATAAGTTAAACATAGGATTTCTGAGGATATTGGGGGAAGAAAGTTTAGACACTATTATGGACTGAACTGGGTCCCCTCAAAATTCATGTTGAGGCCCTGACCCCCAAGCTGACTGTGTCTGCAGACAGCCTTTAGGAGATAAATTAGGGTTCAATGAGGTCATAAGGTGGGGCCCTAATCTGATGGGACTGCGGCCCTGTAAGAAGAGGAAGCGGGAGATGAGTCCCCCTGCCACATGGGGACACGGTGAGGAGGAGGTCTCCGTGAGCCAGGAAGAGGGCTCTCCCAGGAACCAAGGCAGCTGGCACCTTGATCTGGGACTTCCCAGCCTCCAGAATGGTGAGAAAATAAATTTCTGTTGTTTAAGTCACTCAGTCTATGGTATTTTGTTATGGCAGCCCGAGCAGGCTAAGACAAGCACCTAAATTTCCACAGGAATTCTGGAGGGAGGAGTAACCTCCCTAAATTAAGCACTTTATTGCAGGGCTTGTTTTTATTTTTTAAAATAAGGATTGGATTATACTACATATAGGACAGAACTCTACTAACTCTATTTTTTCACTTCATGATATCAATATATAGGACCCATCTTTCCAGGTTACCATAAAATTACTCACCCTTTTTAACAACTATTCCATTTGGGAGGGGGTGTTATATAACATACAGACCACAAATATTGGGGGAAAAGTTATCATTATCTGTAAATGAAATCATTATATACCTAGAAAATCCAAGAAAATCAACTGAAAAACGATTACAATTTACAATAAAGTTCAGCAAGGTGATCAGACAGAAGCTATATATTAAAATTCAATAGCTTTTCTTTACACCACCAATAAACAATTCAGGTTTTGGAAATGAATTGAAGATTCTGAAATCCTTCTCTTCAACCCTAGACCAGAAGAGGATTATTATCCCACTGCCTCTTCTCCATGTTCACCAAAATGGAGGACTGGATTGGTAATTCTGTGTGCTTGGTTAATTTAAAACCCAGGTGAATGTAATATATATATATGTATAAAACATTTTAGAGAATTCCCTTTGCAAAGCAAGCAATTCAGAAAATGCACGGTACAAACACTATGAATAAAATCAAACAGCAATATTGTTAAAACCTGAAGTTTTAAAAGCATTAAAAATACATTTGTTAACATTATATGATTCAAAAATGTTCACTGTAGATAATCTAAAACACAAAAAGAAAAAAGAAAAATTACCTGTAAATCCCTCTAACCAGTGATAATCATTGTTAATATTTAGGTGCACCTGTTCAGCCTCTTCCCTATGAACATAAAAAGCAGCATGCTTTTCCGATTTATTCTCTATTTCTGCTACGATATGGTATTTTTTAAATTGCTATATCTTATGGTATATTTTGATATCTGGTAGGACATGTTGTCCTTCTCTACCAATTCTGCTTTGTCAAAATCTGATCGGGTATCTTTGACACATTTTCTTTTCTAGATGAATTTAAAACATTTTGTCTAGTTCCATAAAAAAGTTTAGAGAGATTTTTCTTCGGTATTTTTTCACATAATGATGCCTGAGCAAGGGTAGGGCCAAAGTGCCTGGGCCTGAATTCTAGTTCTGCCTCTTACCAGCTAGCTCAGCTGGGGCAAGCTACTCGGAGCCTCAATTTCCTCACCTTTAAAATGAGAATAACAATACCTTCTCCCCATAAGACTGTTGTTAGGATTAACCAAGTTAATACAAGCTCTTAGAAAGGTGCGTGGCATACAATCAACACCCAATAAATTTCAGCTATCACCATCGTTATGAACATTTCTTTTCATGTCATTAAGTCTAAAACCGAACTTTAACTGGCTGCATAGCATTCAGTTGAATAGATGTTTAACAAGTCCCATATTGCTGGGCATTTGAGCTCCTTACATTTTCACCTAGTAATATATGAACATTTCTAAGCCAGTTCCTCCCTCCAGGATATAATGACAGCAGAAAAAATACTTATCAAGAAATTGTTTGTGATATCAAATTTCTCTTTTCTGAGATGACTTACAGGGACCTTGAAAATATGTAGGGCACTCTTTCTTATGTCAAGCCGTACTTATGACAAATGGAGAGTCGTCTGCAAGGCAGCTCTGGGGAAGTGTGAGGGAGAGAGCAAAGGGCAAAGGGGCGCGCCGGAAAGTGACAACATGCTGCACCTCACTCACTTTCACGTGGGTAAGAAACATTTCCCCGTGGACTTTAGTAGGACCCTGCAGCAAAAGTACACGTGGATAGTTATTATCTTAGAACATAACACGCAGTCTTTAATGCCTGATACCGAGTGTGAGTTTAAAATCTTAGAAAAGAACTAATAAAGCACATGCAAATCCACTTTCAAGGCAGGATGTATCTCAAGTATTCCTCAGGAATGAGAATGAAAGCCTCGCACAAGAACTGATCACAGGAGACAGATAAGACCACAGGTTACTTATTTGATCCATGTAAGCGAATGAAGAAATAGTCCTAAGAACGTCTCCATTTCTGAAAGACATGAGGTTTATCAAAGTTTAGCTAGTGTTCCCAGGTCAAATATTCATTAATTTGGTGTGAAGTCTGTTTCCTGCACAGTCAGAAGTTGAGCACTAAGTATCGGACAGCTCGCAGCACAGTAGATATTATACAGATCATATAAACGACACTCTGCTCAAGAATCTCTTGTTCTACGCTCTTCTTAAGACTAAGACCAGCAAGCATGGAAGGTACTTTATATCCAAATATTTTCCCTCTTGAACCATGCCACGTGCATGTGCAGAGAGCCGAACTCCCATGGTCCCATGACATGAAGAATAAAGTTGTTTGAAGGAAGGAAGGAGAAGAAAAAAAAGGACAGGAGGAAACTTGCTGAGATGAACTTTTTAAGCTGTAAACGCATATCTGTGTATATAGGTATACACACCCTCCCAGAGGAAAAGTTCATCGTTTATTCTGTTAATCTTTTCTTTTAGGACTAAGATGTCAATGCTCAAAAAAGGTGGTACAGAAACTATATGTTTCACAGAAAAATAGTTAGGCTAAGAAACAGTACATGTTGGTTACTCAAACCCAGGTATTAAAAGAAAAGGTTGGAATTCTGATCAGAGTTACCTGGTTGTTCACTAATCTTTCCTTTTTGGTTTCTGATAACGCTATTAACCTACCTAAATGAGTTTTAGAAAAACTACTACTTAGAAATATTCTGAGATATTTTAGAAAACATATCATAAATAAGTCTTAACCTAACTAGCATTATTTCCAATTATAATTATCTTTAAGAAAGCATTAAAATTATTTCTGCCTAATTTGTTAAACTTTAGAAATCATTTTATTATAGTGAATTTTAATTAAACTTTAATTTGCTATTTTGGTATTTGATATACAAAATGAGAAAAGCATAATCTTCATCATTTTCAGGTGGGTCGGACTCTGTTGGTTATAAACTTAGCAAAATTTCAACAAATTACCTAAGAGCTTTATTTTAAACTTCATTTCATGAAAAAGTATAAGTAGTCATTAATTATTCTATTTTTTAGTTGTTTTTTTTGTTTGTTTGTTTGTTTTTTGCAGAACATGGGCCTCTCACTGTTGTGGCCTCTCCCGTTGCGGAGCACAGGCTCTGGACACGCAGGCTTAGCGGCCATGGCTCACAGGCCCAGCCGCTCCGCGGCATGTGGGATCTTCCCGGACCGGGGCACGAACCCGTGTCCCCTGCATCGGCAGGCGGACTCTTAACCACTGCGCCACCAGGGAAGCCCCATTAATTATTCTTGAGTTGTTCATTTTATACACACTTGACTGAAGATTATCCTTCTAGCTGGGAAAGCTCCTTTTCCACTGGTTGGAACACCTTTGGGGGGACTCCCGTGAAGCAGTGTGGTAGGCAGGGGATGGCAACTAGATTAGAGGAGACAACTGTGCTGAATTTAGCCCGACAGCAGTCATGGTCAGACTACCTTCACATCCTATTTATTTTCTCAGCTGGAGTGCAAGGTCTAATAGAAAAGTGTGCTTCCTACTGACTTAGTTTTGCTTTTTAAAGAAATCAGTTAGACAGTTTAATTTTGGTCCTGATTAGGACCAAAATGTGGAAGGAATAACCATCCTGTGCATTCTGTGTACAGTAGCAGACTTTCTGTGTCCTTCTGACACGACATTACTCTTGCATTCTGGCAAACATGCGCTAAGCTCGTCTTGTACATTTCTTGCCCCAGATCTGGAATCAGCTGG